>NW_026968437.1:0-93977 GCF_028390025.1 Pseudophryne corroboree
CCACGTCCTCTCCCTATCAATCTCAATGCACGTGTGAAAATGGCGGCGACGCGCGGCTCCTTATATAGAATCCGAGTCTCGCGAGAATCCGACAGCGTCATGATGACGTTCGGGCGCGCTCGGGTTAACCGAGCAAGGCGGGAAGATCCGAGTCGCTCGGACCCGTGAAAAAAAAAGTGAAGTTCGTGCGGGTTCGGATTCAAAGAAACCGAACCCGCTCATCTCTACTTCTAAGGGCTTCTTGTCCAGTATCCATTTAGCAGGTCGACCCTACTTAGGTCCACAGTCACTAGGTCGACCACTATTGGTCGACATTGACATGGACAACCAGGACAGGTCGACATATGAAAAGGTCAACATGGCTTTTTAAAAAAATAGATTTTTTACTTTTTCATACTTCACCATCCACGTGGACTACGATTGGGAATAGTAACCTGTGCCGAGCGCAGCGGTAGTGGAGTGAGGCACCTTGCCCTTCGCTCGCCAGGGGACGCGGTACACTAATTGGGGTTCCTGGTCATGTTACGGAAAAAATTACCCCAAAAACAGTTCAAAAATCCATGTAGACCATTTCATGTGTTGACTATTTGTCCATGTCAATGTCGACCAATATTGGACAACCTAATGACTGTCGGCCTTAACATGGTCGACCATTTATACCAGAACCTTCTTGTCCAAGGCCTCCCAAAAGTAAAAGGGACCTCCTGTGCTTATTTTCCTTCACTGGAACCTCACACTGATCTTTCTCTGCTTGAGCTTCTGAAAGTAATAACGAGACACTCCCACATTAACGGATCTTGATACGTGCACACAGGATTTTTGCCTGGGGCGCCGCCTTCCGGAGGGCACAGCCGCCGTGGCAAGATCCGCTACTGGTGGTGCCCCCCCGGTGCTGTGATTGCACACCGGACGTCATTGTGGGACCGGCACATAGACGCTAGGGGTCATAATTGACCTCTAGTGTCTATGCTGTGCTATGGGAGAGACGTCATGATGTCTCTCCCATAGATCTGAGGAACAGCGCCGGCGGCCGGAGACGGAGGACAGCAGCAGTCGGGAAACAGGAGCAGGATGGTATTTTTTTTTTTGGGGGGGGGGGGGGGTGATCGGCGCTACTGGGGGCACAACTGCTGAGGGCACAGCTACAGGGGGCATAACTGACCATGCCCCCTTGTAGCCAAGCCCCTATTTTTCCCGCCCTGGGCACCACAAGGCCTAGATCCAGCCCTGCACTCCCGCCAACGTAATGTACTGTAGTTCTCTTTGCATCACAGATGATTCATTCATCAGAAATCCATTCTGTAATTTGCACTTGTATTCCTTTGTACGGCTCAGTTTTAGTGGTAGCAGACGCTGGTAACTTCATATAGATGACAAATTATTCTGTTGTGATGTGATCTGCCCACATCCCCACCCTGAGGTTTAGAGTAGAGTAACCACACAGGTAATCCAGAGTCATATGGCGGAATTCTGTTAATTATCGCGCCTGATCTCCGTGCCAGTATTGTCAGTGTCATGTGCACAGCTCAGAGTGTTACTAATCTACTGTGCATTGCATCACTGAGGCTGGTAGCAGCAGGAGTTGCAGAACCAGCTAAAATGTAGACCCTTTTTATTCATTTATAACATGGCAGCCAATAGCGGATTAGAGCTGCAGCTGGTGGGCGTGTCAATAAACAGCCAATCGGCTGCAGCATCAGCCGCAGCATCAGCCTGATCTCACAGAAGCAAGAAAATATACCAATAGGTAATGGATCGGGCGCTGTAGGTTGCCGCAACTCTAATGCTGCTGCTAATTCAAATGGGGTAGTCACACCCAAAAAGGCAAAACACAAACAAACTGTAGCAGCGCTAATGAATAATTATTACATAAGATTAAGGTAAAAGTATATAACAATTTAATATATTGGCAATTTCTGCCTAATAAACAAAAAAGTGCACAGCTAGTATACTTAAAAATGTTAAAAATAACTTGGGTCTCATTTGTAAAAATGCCTTTGGTAAGCAGTCCGTTCCTATTACATGAACTGGATAAGCAGATGAACAATTGTGAGTAAAGACTGACTGCGCAGTCTAACCATCCAACTTTACCCGTGCCGCTAGAGGTGAAGTCCCTTGGGAATGATTGTGGTATTGTACATCCAAACGGGTTTCCTCAGTATGATGCGGTGTCCTTTTGTTAAAGGTGATAATTGGCGGGATGTTGGAGAGTTGATTACTCCGTGTATCTGCAGCAGTAATTGTCCAGTTCTGGTCCGGATATAGGCAATAAGATGGCAGATGATGACCCAATGCAATGACTCCTGACGCGTTTCACTGTACAACCTACAGCTTTTTCAAAGGATAAATTTGTGGCTGGACTGGTCAGATATTTATACCAGTACTAATCAGCTGAACTATCTGCACCTGTACACTCAATCCAACTAATAAACAGATATAGTGTTCAAAAGCGTATATATACCATAGCAGTTATATTCTAATTCGAATTCATGGACAGACTCACCTGATTAAGCAGGACATTCCTATTTTATACCATATATTTATTAAAATTCGTAATATTGTGTGTAAACTACTTCCGGGTTAGAAACAACATGTGACATGTAGTTCATAATAATACAACAATTATTTCTTAATTAATTTATTTAGTATGTAAAAAGAACTCCTATTAGTACATATTTACACCGATAGAGATGCTCAAATTCAGAACGTAATGTTACATTGGTCTGATTATGTCCATTATCTGGGTGAACCTCCGTGTATCGGCCCCATGAACTTCCGCCTTGTGGAACGCAAACAGAAAATGTCACTTCCTGTCCGCCCTCCACGGCGTCATGCGACTGATCATGGCTCTCTGCTCGTGGTCACCTGACTACAGGAGTCCGATCATGTGACCTAATTACGGAGCCCACCGAGGTGTCATACAACTGACCGCGGCTCTCCGCTCACGGTCACCTGACTCAATGAGTCTAATCATGTGACCCAATTACGGAGTCCCGTGGGGAAAACTCAGCGCATAGCTATTACGAGTTATGGACTCATTTAGTGTTGGTCACGTGATTTTGAGAGATATAGAATAGTGTTTTTATAATCTTCAGCCAAAGGTCTTATGATTATAATGCAAACAATGAACCCTATTATGAGAATTACTAACCTAAATTTATACATAAATGTATATATATTAAATTACTTTTTACTTATTTATTTTTGTTTTTATTATTCTTTTAGGGGATGTAATGAATTATTTTTAGTAATTTGATAATTAGCTCATACATTAAACCACTACTTCTATGAGACTCTTCATAAACTAAAGCACTTACCATTACCTTATAATTAATTAATAGTGTTTAAATAACACATTAATATTACTAAATAGAGATATATGGATGGGGGGAGAGAGAGAAGGTTAAATTCCATTATGCCTTTTCATAGTCTTTGGGCAAGTCATATTCAAATAATGAACGCCCCATTTATTAAAGGCCCTATATAATTTCATTGACTTAATGTTACGTAACCTTACTGGTACAAATGGTCAATATGTATAAAAAAATGAATTTTAAACTTCAACAAAACCATATGAATCAAAGGACTTAATAAGCTTATTCTATATTTGCACTTGTCAATAATTATCCACTAGATCAGTATTGACCATAGCAGCCAATTTAGTTACAAATTGGAATAGTAGTAACAGTACCATTGATGTTATAGATCTGTCGTTGAGAAGGCAGAAAGTAGAAAGGACGGAATAGAGAGATGTTAAAAGTAGGGTTGGATTAGTTATTTTTTACATAATGTACTTATTGATGCCAGGGGCTAAATGATTGAATTCAGTTCCACTGATTCGTTTAGACCATCAGGGAAGATGCTGTTCATCTGGTACATCCAGAAGACCTCCTGTCTACATACATTTTTGTATCTGTCGCCACCTCTTTTGGTTTGGGGTATAAACTCCAATCCAATAAGTTTTAAGCATTTTGGATCTCCTTTATGGACAACATCGTAGTGTTTTGACACACTATGTGTCTGTAGGCGTTTGATGATATTCCGCCTATGCTCCAAAAAGCGTATCTTAAGTGCGCGTGTTGTGCGCCCTATGTATTTTTTGTCACACCCACACGTTAGCATGTATATAACGTATGATGTGTTACAGTTAATAAAACTTCTTATTTCAAATACTTTTTTTGTGCTCTCTATCATAACTTTTTTTACCCGATTCTCTATGTAATTACAGGTTATACACCTATTACCACCACATTTGTGGCATCCCTTTAGTGTATTTGAATGTGTTTTCAACCAATCGTTCTCCCTTATTTCTGACAACCGGTTCTCTTCAGTTTTCAGAAAGCTGGGAGCCAACATGTTTTTCAAAGATTTGTTTTTACGAAAAATGAACCTCGGTCCACCTTTTAGTACAGGCAAGAGCATTGGATCTTGTCTTAGGATTCCATAATTTTTTGAAACAATTTTTCTGATCTCAGAATGGCAGGTGTTATAAGTGGAGATGAAAGATATTTCCTCCATCTGTATATCTGTAGTAACAGCTTTTTTTCTTTTTATTATTGTTGTGTCTAGGAGGTCTTCCCTATTGGTGTTTTGTACTTCTTCTAATGCAGAATTAACCAATAGCTTTGGATAACCCCTAGCAATAAAGGCCTCAGACATTTCTTTAGCTTGTATACTGAAGGAAGAGAGGTCCGAACAATTTCTACGGAGTCTTAATAATTGACTCTTGGGAATGCTTTTTTTCCACGGCATATAGTGGCTACTTTTAAAATGTAGATACGCATCAGTCCCCACTTCCTTCATATGATTCTTAGTACTAATCTCACCATCTCTGACCTCCAAGGAGACATCCAAATAGTCAATTTTTTGTGGATGAAAAGTGTAAGTAAAACTTAAATTAAAAGAATTGGAATTTAAACAAGTGACAAATTGTGAAACCGAATTAATATCACCATCCCAAATAATAAATAAATCATCTATATAACGGCCATAGAGGACCAGATTCGCACCAAATCCCCCTCCCCACACGAGCTGGTCCTCGACCTCGCCCATGTAGAGGTTGGCATAACTCGGCGCGAATCTGGTCCCCATGGCCGTTCCCATCACCTGTAAATACACCGTGTCCAAGAATGAAAAATAATTGTGTCGTAATATAAACCTTATGGAATCCAAAATAAATTGTTGGTGTGCGTCAGTGAGATCATTATCCTTTTTAAGTTTTTTCGCTATTACGCTTATACCCAATTCATGCGGAATATTAGAATATAAACTTTGGACATCAAGTGTGAGGAATCCAAATGAGTCCCTCCACTTGATGTCTTTAATTAAATTTAAAAAATGTGTTGTGTCCTTAATGTGTGATTTAAGCAAAGAAACACGTGGTTGTAAATAAATATCAACATAATGTGACAAATTAGAAGTGAGGGAACCCACACCTGAAATAATAGGTCGCCCGGGAGGTGCTTGGAGTGATTTGTGAATTTTTGGAAGATGGTAATAAACAGGTGTCATAGGGTGTGAATTATAAAGAAAATTGAACTCCTCCTTGGAGATCAGACCAATACTCAATGCTGGATCTAAAAGAGCATGAAGCTCCAGCAAAAAGATGGAGGTGGGATCTTTAGATAATATTTTGTAAAACTTAGGGTCATTAAGCTGTCTTTTTGCTTCATCAATGTAATCTGACCTGTTTTGAATAACAAGTCCACCTCCCTTATCTGCTTGTTTTATTATTATCGTGTTATCTTTCATTAGTTTATGGATCGCCTGTCTTTCCCACTTATTAAGGTTATTGTCTTTTTGTGCTGAGAGTGGTTTGGAGCATAAGTTCTTAAAGTCCTCCAAGGTAGTTTTGTAAAAACTATCTATACTGGACCCTTTTGATTTGATCGGGTTCCCTCACTTCTAATTTGTCACATTATGTTGATATTTATTTACAACCACGTGTTTCTTTGCTTAAATCACACATTAAGGACACAACACATTTTTTAAATTTAATTAAAGACATCAAGTGGAGGGACTCATTTGGATTCCTCACACTTGATGTCCAAAGTTTATATTCTAATATTCCGCATGAATTGGGTATAAGCGTAATAGCGAAAAAACTTAAAAAGGATAATGATCTCACTGACGCACACCAACAATTTATTTTGGATTCCATAAGGTTTATATTACGACACAATTATTTTTCATTCTTGGACACGGTGTATTTACAGGTGATGGGAACGGCCATGGGGACCAGATTCGCGCCGAGTTATGCCAACCTCTACATGGGCGAGGTCGAGGACCAGCTCGTGTGGGGAGGGGGATTTGGTGCGAATCTGGTCCTCTATGGCCGTTATATAGATGATTTATTTATTATTTGGGATGGTGATATTAATTCGGTTTCACAATTTGTCACTTGTTTAAATTCCAATTCTTTTAATTTAAGTTTTACTTACACTTTTCATCCACAAAAAATTGACTATTTGGATGTCTCCTTGGAGGTCAGAGATGGTGAGATTAGTACTAAGAATCATATGAAGGAAGTGGGGACTGATGCGTATCTACATTTTAAAAGTAGCCACTATATGCCGTGGAAAAAAAGCATTCCCAAGAGTCAATTATTAAGACTCCGTAGAAATTGTTCGGAACTCTCTTCCTTCAGTATACAAGCTAAAGAAATGTCTGAGGCCTTTATTGCTAGGGGTTATCCAAAGCTATTGGTTAATTCTGCATTAGAAGAAGTACAAAACACCAATAGGGAAGACCTCCTAGACACAACAATAATAAAAAGAAAAAAAGCTGTTACTACAGATATACAGATGGAGGAAATATCTTTCATCTCCACTTATAACACCTGCCATTCTGAGATCAGAAAAATTGTTTCAAAAAATTATGGAATCCTAAGACAAGATCCAATGCTCTTGCCTGTACTAAAAGGTGGACCGAGGTTCATTTTTCGTAAAAACAAATCTTTGAAAAACATGTTGGCTCCCAGCTTTCTGAAAACTGAAGAGAACCGGTTGTCAGAAATAAGGGAGAACGATTGGTTGAAAACACATTCAAATACACTAAAGGGATGCCACAAATGTGGTGGTAATAGGTGTATAACCTGTAATTACATAGAGAATCGGGTAAAAAAAGTTATGATAGAGAGCACAAAAAAAGTATTTGAAATAAGAAGTTTTATTAACTGTAACACATCATACGTTATATACATGCTAACGTGTGGGTGTGACAAAAAATACATAGGGCGCACAACACGCGCACTTAAGATACGCTTTTTGGAGCATAGGCGGAATATCATCAAACGCCTACAGACACATAGTGTGTCAAAACACTACGATGTTGTCCATAAAGGAGATCCAAAATGCTTAAAACTTATAGGATTGGAGTTTATACCCCAAACCAAAAGAGGTGGCGACAGATACAAAAATTTATGTAGACAGGAGGTCTTCTGGATGTACCAGATGAACAGCATCTTCCCTGATGGTCTAAACGAATCAGTGGAACTGAATTCAATCATTTAGCCCCTGGCATCAATAAGTACATTATGTAAAAAATAACTAATCCAACCCTACTTTTAACATCTCTCTATTCCGTCCTTTCTACTTTCTGCCTTCTCAACGACAGATCTATAACATCAATGGTACTGTTACTACTATTCCAATTTGTAACTAAATTGGCTGCTATGGTCAATACTGATCTAGTGGATAATTATTGACAAGTGCAAATATAGAATAAGCTTATTAAGTCCTTTGATTCATATGGTTTTGTTGAAGTTTAAAATTCATTTTTTTATACATATTGACCATTTGTACCAGTAAGGTTACGTAACATTAAGTCAATGAAATTATATAGGGCCTTTAATAAATGGGGCGTTCATTATTTGAATATGACTTGCCCAAAGATTATGAAAAGGCATAATGGAATTTAACCTTCTCTCTCTCCCCCCATCCATATATCTCTATTTAGTAATATTAATGTGTTATTTAAACACTATTAATTAATTATAAGGTAATGGTAAGTGCTTTAGTTTATGAAGAGTCTCATAGAAGTAGTGGTTTAATGTATGAGCTAATTATCAAATTACTAAAAATAATTCATTACATCCCCTAAAAGAATAATAAAAACAAAAATAAATAAGTAAAAAGTAATTTAATATATATACATTTATGTATAAATTTAGGTTAGTAATTCTCATAATAGGGTTCATTGTTTGCATTATAATCATAAGACCTTTGGCTGAAGATTATAAAAACACTATTCTATATCTCTCAAAATCACGTGACCAACACTAAATGAGTCCATAACTCGTAATAGCTATGCGCTGAGTTTTCCCCACGGGACTCCGTAATTGGGTCACATGATTAGACTCATTGAGTCAGGTGACCGTGAGCGGAGAGCCGCGGTCAGTTGTATGACACCTCGGTGGGCTCCGTAATTAGGTCACATGATCGGACTCCTGTAGTCAGGTGACCACGAGCAGAGAGCCATGATCAGTCGCATGACGCCGTGGAGGGCGGACAGGAAGTGACATTTTCTGTTTGCGTTCCACAAGGCGGAAGTTCATGGGGCCGATACACGGAGGTTCACCCAGATAATGGACATAATCAGACCAATGTAACATTACGTTCTGAATTTGAGCATCTCTATCGGTGTAAATATGTACTAATAGGAGTTCTTTTTACATACTAAATAAATTAATTAAGAAATAATTGTTGTATTATTATGAACTACATGTCACATGTTGTTTCTAACCCGGAAGTAGTTTACACACAATATTACGAATTTTAATAAATATATGGTATAAAATAGGAATGTCCTGCTTAATCAGGTGAGTCTGTCCATGAATTCGAATTAGAATATAACTGCTATGGTATATATACGCTTTTGAACACTATATCTGTTTATTAGTTGGATTGAGTGTACAGGTGCAGATAGTTCAGCTGATTAGTACTGGTATAAATATCTGACCAGTCCAGCCACAAATTTATCCTTTGAAAAAGCTGTAGGTTGTACAGTGAAACGCGTCAGGAGTCATTGCATTGGGTCATCATCTGCCATCTTATTGCCTATATCCGGACCAGAGCTGGACAATTACTGCTGCAGATACACGGAGTAATCAACTCTCCAACATCCCGCCAATTATCACCTTTAACAAAAGGACACCGCATCATACTGAGGAAACCCGTTTGGATGTACAATACCACAATCATTCCCAAGGGACTTCACCTCTAGCGGCACGGGTAAAGTTGGATGGTTAGACTGCGCAGTCAGTCTTTACTCACAATTGTTCATCTGCTTATCCAGTTCATGTAATAGGAACGGACTGCATACCAAAGGCATTTTTACAAATGAGACCCAAGTTATTTTTAACATTTTTAAGTATACTAGCTGTGCACTTTTTTGTTTATTAGGCAGAAATTGCCAATATATTAAATTGTTATATACTTTTACCTTAATCTTATGTGATAATTATTCATTAGCGCTGCTACAGTTTGTTTGTGATCTCACAGAAGCGGCTGTTACAGAAGTTGCAGCTGCTGCTGCTTAGCATCCAGCATTAATCTAAATGATGCACAGTTGTGATTGTGATGCCCTAATAACCTATCGTTATATATTTATACAACTACGACTGACACTGTTATGATTAGGGTAAAGTGTTAGTAACTCCATCTTCACTAGGGTGCAGCAACTTGACGTGTAGCATTCCAGTTCCACTCTTGACAAATTAAAACAACAGAACGTCTTATTTATAAGCTGTTGGGATAAAATGGAGAAATTTGCAGAAGCGTTTTGTACAGTTCTATCCAATGTACCTCCACTGAAATCACTGGCAATTAAGACATACAGTAATGTATGGATTCCAGTAAGTATCAGGGTCTGCATTGCTTTAACAATTTTAGGCTGTAAATAATTTACAGACCTTTCTGCGCAGCAGCTGTGGGTGGTGGCGGGACAGAGACTAACCTCATTGGTGTTAGGGATCTGTCTTATAGTACATGAGCCAAAAGATGGACGCACGTCAGAATGTTCCATGTAAGTTTTCGCTGATAAAGTCGAAGTCGGAATCTATGCTCTGAATACCAAAAAGCCTTTATACAAATGGAAATATAATATAAATATGACCATCAGCTGTTACTCTGCGCTGTAACTATGGTTAGTCAGCGTCACTCTCTCATTGATGGGGCCAAGGTGAAGAACGTGCACACAGAGGAGTAATAGTACATTGGGGGAGTGCTTGCAATATATGGAGGCAAGCCTACCCCCAACTACCCTCTCCTAACAGAACCCTTCACTGAAACAGGCACCTGCACTGCCTCCCAAAACTCTCAGCATTTGGGACAAAAGTCCTGTTTGTTGGGACAGAGGAACCGGCCCCTTAAATGGGGACTGTCTGGCGTAAATAGGGATAGCTGGCAGGTGTATGTATATTACACATTGGGATTCCTTAATTAACAGTGTATTTGGGTGCAACCAATCAGTAATTAGCTATCTCCTTAGCGCAGCTATGACAAGGAAGCAAGTGCGTTATTGGTGGCTGATTTTTACTGCAAAGTCTGCACCTACTGTAAATCTTAGGTTTGTACAGTAGCTCTGACATAGCAGTTATAATGGCTCCCAGAAGAATCTCCTTATGCAATGCGGTATTTATAGATTATAATAAGATTTTACTCACCGGTAAATCTATTTCTCGTAGTCCGTAGTGGATGCTGGGGACTCCGTAAGGACCATGGGGAATAGACGGGCTCCGCAGGAGATTGGGCACTCTAATAAAGAATTAGTACTACTGGTGTGCACTGGCTCCTCCCTCTATGCCCCTCCTCCAGACCTCAGTTAAGGAAACTGTGCCCGGAAAAGCTGACATTACAAGGAAAGGATTTTGGGAATCCAGGGTAAGACTCATACCAGCCACACCAATCACACCGTATAACTTGTGATAACATACCCAGTTAACAACAGTATGAACAACAACAGCGCATCTACCAACGGATGCCAACATAACATAACCCTTTATTAAGCATTAACTATATACACGTATTGCAGAAAGTCCGCACTTGGGACGGGCGCCCAGCATCCACTACGGACTACGAGAAATAGATTTACCGGTGAGTAAAATCTTAATTTCTCTAACGTCCTAGTGGATGCTGGGGACTCCGTAAGGACCATGGGGATTATACCAAAGCTCCCAAACGGGCGGGAGAGTGCGGATGACTCTGCAGCACCGAATGGGCAAACACGAGGTCCTCCTCAGCCAGGGTATCAAACTTGTAGAATTTTGCAAAGGTGTTTGAACCCGAGCAAGTAGCTGCTCGGCAAAGCTGTAATGCCGAGACCCCTCGGGCAGCCGCCCAAGAAGAGCCCACTTTCCTTGTGGAATGGGCTTTTACTGATTTTGGATGCGGCAATCCAGCCGCAGAATGAGCCTGCTGAATCGTGTTACAGATCCAACGAGCAATAGTTTGCTTTGAAGCAGGAGCACCCAGCTTGTTGGATGCATACAGGATAAACAGCGAGTCAGTTTTCCTGACTCCAGCCGTTCTGGCTACATAAATCTTCAAAGCCCTGACTACATCAAGCAACTTGGAATCCTCCAAGTCACGAGTAGCCACAGGCACCACAGTAGGTTGGTTCAAATGAAAAGAGGACACCACCTTCGGCAGAAATTGCGGACGAGTCCGTAATTCTGCCCTGTTCATATGGAAAACCAGATATGGGCTTTTACATGACAAAGCCGCCAATTCTGACACACGCCTAGCCGAAGCTAAGGCAAATAGCATAGCCACTTTCCACGTGAGATACTTTAACTCCACGGTTTTAAGTGGCTCAAACCAGTGTGACTTCAGGAAACTCAACACCACGTTAAGATCCCAAGGTGCCACTGGAGGCACAAAAGGGGGCTGAATATGCAGCACTCCCTTAACAAATGTCTGAACTTCAGGCAGTGAAGCCAGTTCTTTTTGGAAGAAAATCGACAGAGCCGAAATCTGGACCTTAATGGAACCCAATTTTAGGCCCATAGTCACCCCTGACTGTAGGAAGTGCAGGAACCGGCCCAGCTGGAATTCCTCTGTAGGGGCCTTTCTGGCCTCACACCAAGCAACATATTTTCGCCATATACGGTGATGATGTTTTGCTGTTACGTCCTTCCTAGCCTTTATTAACGTAGGAATAACTTCAGCCGGAATGCCTTTTTCTGCTAGTATCCGGCGTTCAACCGCCATGCCGTCAAACGCAGCCGTGGTAAGTCTTGGAACAGACAGGGCCCCTGTTGCAACAGGTCCTGTCTGAGAGGCAGAGGCCATGGATCCTCTGTGAGCATCTCTTGCAGATCCGGGTACCAAGTCCTTCTTGGCCAATCCGGAAAAATTAGTATTGTTCTCACTCCTCCTTTTCTTACGATTCTCAGCACCTTGGGTATGAGAGGAAGAAGAGGAAACACATATACCGACTGGAACACCCACAGTGTTACTAGTGCGTCCACAGCTATCGCCTGAGGGTCTCTTGACCTGGCGCAATACCGTTTTAGCTTTTTGTTGAGGCGGAATGCCATCATGTCCACCTGTGGCAGTTCCCAACGATTTGCAATCTGTGAGAAGACTTCTTGATGAAGTCCCCACTCTCCCGGGTGGAGGTTGTGCCTGCTGAGGAAGTCTGCTTCCCAGTTGTCCACTCCCGGAATGAACACTGCTGACAGTGCTTGCACGTGATTCTCCGCCCAACGAAGAATCCTGGTGGCTTCCGCCATCGCCACCATGCTTCTTGTGCCGCCCTGGCGGTTTACATGAGCTACTGCGGTGATGTTGTCTGACTGAATCAGCACCGGTTGGTTGCGAAGCAGGGGCTCCGCTTGACTCAGGGCGTTGTATATGGCCCTTAGTTCCAGGATATTTATGTGCAGACAAGCCTCCTGACTTGACCACAGCCCTTGAAAGTTTCTTCACTGAGTGACTGCCCCCCATCCTCGGAGGCTTGCATCCGTGGTCACCAGGACCCAGTCCTGTATGCCAAACCTGCGGCCCTCGAGAAGGTGAGCACTCTGCAGCCACCACAGAAGAGACACCCTGGCCCTAGCAGACAGGGTGATCAGCCGATGCATCTGAAGATGCGATCCGGACCACTTGTCCAACAGATCCCACTGAAAGATCCTCGCATGGAACCTGCCGAAGGGAATGGCCTCGTATGATGCCACCATCTTTCCCAGGACTCGCGTGCAGTGATGCACCGACACCTGTTTTGGTTTTAAGAGGTCTCTGACCAGAGTCACGAGTTCCCGAGCCTTCTGCGCCGGGAGAAACACCTTCTTATGGTCCGTGTCCAGAATCATGCCCAGGAAGGGCAGACGCGTCGTAGGAATCAGCTGCGACTTTGGAATATTCAGAATCCTGCCGTGCTGTTGCAACACTTTCTGAGAGTGTGCTACGCTGATCAGCAACTGCTCTCTGGACCTCGCCTTTATAAGGAGATCGTCCAAGTATGGGATAACTGTGACTCCTTGCTTTCGAAGGAGCACCATTATTTCCGCCATTACCTTGGTAAATATCCTCGGTGCCGTGGACAGACCAAACGGCAACGTCTGGAATTGGTAGTGACAGTCCTGTACCACAAATCTGAGTTACTCCTGATGAGGTGGATAAATGGGGACATGCAGGTAAGCATCCTTGATGTCCAGAGACACCATAAAGTCCCCCTCTTCCAGGCTTGCAATGACCGCTCTGAGCGATTCCATTTTGAACTTGAACCTTTTCAGGTAAATGTTCAGGGACTTTAAATTCAATATGGGTCTGGCCGAACCGTCCGGTTTCGGTACCAAAAACATTGTGGAATAGTAAGCCTTTCCCTGTTGAGGGAGAGGGACCTTTACCACCACCTGTTGGAGATATAATTTGTGAATTGCCGCTAACACTACTTCCCTTTCTATGGGGGAAGTTGCAGGGCTGATTTTAGGTAACGGTGAGGGGGCATCACTTCGAATTCCAGTTTGTGTCCCTGAGACACAATCTGTATAGCCCAGGGATTCACCCGTGAGCGAACCCACTGGTGGCTGAAATGTCGGAGACGCGCCCCCACCGCTCCAGGCTCCACCTGTGGGCCCCAGCGTCATGCGGTGGATTTAGTGGAGGCCGGGGAAGACTTTTGTTCCTGGGAACTAGCTGTATGGTGCAGCTTCTTTCCTCTACCTCTGGCAAGAAAGGAAGCACCTCTGACTTTCTTGGCTTTTTGTGATCGAAAGGACTGCATTTGGTAATACGGTGTTTTCTTAGGCTGTGAGGGAATATATGGCAAAAAATTTGACTTCCCAGCCATAGCCATGGAAACTAGGTCCGAGAGACCGTCCCCAAACAATTCCTCACCCTTATAAGGTAAAACCTCCATGTGCTTTTTTGAGCCGGCATCACCTGTCCATTGCCGAGTCCACAGGACCCTTCTGGCAGAAATTGACATTGCATTTATTCTAGAGCCCAGTAGGCAAATGTCCCTCTGGGCATCCCTCATATATAGGACAGCATCTTTTATATGCCCCAGGGTCAGTAAAATAGTATCCTTGTCCAAGGTATCCAGTTCCTCAGACAGAGTATCTGTCCATGCTGCTACAGCACTACACATCCAGGCTGACGCAATTGCCGGCCTCAGTAGAGTACCGGAATGTGTATAAACATACTTCAGGATACCTTCCTGCTTCCTATCCGCAGGATCCTTTAGGGAGGCCGTATCCTATGACGGCAGGGCCACCTTCTTAGATAAGCGTGTCAAAGCTTTGTCTACCCTAGGGGAGGATTCCCAGCGCACCCTGTCCGTTGGCGGGAAAGGGTACGCCATAAGTAACCTTTTGGAAATCAGCACTTTCCTATCAGGAGAATCCCATGCTTTTTCACACAACTCATTTAACTCATGTGAAGGTGGAAAGGTCACCTCTTGCCTTTTCTCCCCATACATATAAACCCTCATATAAATTCTGTAAGTGTCTGCGACGCCTGTGCTCACACCCTGTGCACAGCGTCTGCTACACTAAGGGCGTACCCTTGCGGTACCTTTTGCGCCAATTGCGTACTGTGTCTCTTAACCTTTTAAAGTGTTTTAAATAGGATAAACACATAGGCTTTGTCAACACTCTTGTGTTTCCCTTTCTTCCCCAATATTATAACCTTAAGACTCAAAGACAAAAGCTAGATGTTTACAAAGGACCTAATTACCGTAACGCTAAGTCCTAGTATATAAAGAGGGCCTTTGAATCCACAACTTTCTTCTTCAATATCCTGACAGTTTGGTATACATTTAAAAAAAAATGCAACATAGTGTTATGGTTTAATTGCTTTTATTTTTATTTGCTTTTATTGAATGCAGGAGACTGTGGGGGATATTTAATAAACAATTATCTAATAAAAGCTGGAAATTGTGGAGATGGAGGTACTGTAAGTTTGTTTAAAAAAAATAGATAAATATTTCTTCTTCAGGTTACATACCCTTCAATATGTCGGAGGGTATGTAATCAGGGGAAGAAATATTTATCTCTTTTCTCCAGAAAACATCACTATAACATTTTCCAGTATTTGAGAAAATTATGTTTCTTAAATATCCCCGTGTGCCATCATCTTCTTACTGGTGTATATATGGTGGTGGCAGGACCACGTGGTGTGGTGGTAGCAGGACCACACAGTGCGGTGGTGGCAGGTCCAAATTCAGTGGTGGTGGCAGGTCCAAAGTCAGCGGTGGCTGTAGCTCCACAGTCAGCAGTGGTGGCAGGACCAAAGTCAGCGGTGGTGGCAGGACCAAAGTCAGCGAGGGTGGCAGGTCAAAAGTCAGTGGTGGTGGCAGGTCTAAAGTCAGTGGTGGTGGCAGGTCTAAAGTCAGTGGTGGTGGCAGGTCAAAAGTCATCGGTGGTGGCAGCTCAAAAATCAGTGGTGGTGGCAGCTCCACTTGGCATGATGGTTGCAGGTCCACACAGTGCGGTGGTGGCAGGTCCAAATTCAGTGGTGGCAGGTCAAAAGTCAGCGGTGGCTGCAGCTCCAAAGTCAGCAGTGGTGGCAGGACTAAAGTCAGCGGTGGTGGCAGGTCAAAAGTAAGCGGGGGTGGCAGGTGAAAAGTCAGCGGGGGTGACAGGTTAAAAGTCAGCGGTGGTGGCAGGTCAAAAGTCAGCGGTGGTGGCAGGTCAAAAGTCATCGGTGGTGGCAGCTCAAAAATCAGTGGTGGTGGCAGCTCCACTTGGCATGATGGTTGCAGGTCCACACAGTGCGGTGGTGGCAGGTCCAAAAAAATGCAACATAGTGTTATGGTTTAATTGCTTTTATTTTTATTTGATTTTATTGAATGCAGGAGACTGCGGGGGATATTTAATAAACAATTATCTAATAAAAGCTTGAAATTGTGGAGATGGAGGTACTGTAAGTTTAAAAAAAAAGAAGAGATAAATATTTCTTCTTCAGGTTACATACCCTTCAATATGTCGGAGGGTATGTAATCAGGGGAAGAAATATTTATCTCTTTTCTCCAGAAAACATCACTATCACATTTTCCAGTATTTATGAGAAAATTATGTTTCTTAAATATCCCTGTGTGCTATCATCTTCTTACTGGTATATATATGGTGGTGGCAGGACCACGTGGTGTGGTGGTAGCAGGACCACGTGGTGTGGTGATAGCAGGACCACACAGTGCGGTGGTGGCAGGTCCAAATTCAGTGGTGGTGGCAGGTCCAAATTCAGTGGTGGGGGCAGGTCCAAAGTCAGCAGTGGCTGCAGCTCCCAAGTCAGCAGTGGCTGCAGCTCCCAAGTCAGCAGTGGCTGCAGCTCCCAAGTCAGCAGTGGCTGCAGCTCCCAAGTCAGCAGTGGCTGCAGCTCCCAAGTCAGCAGTGGCTGCAGCTCCAAAGTCAGCAGTGGTGGCAGGACCAAAGTCAGCGGTGGTGGCAGGTCAAAAGTCCGCGGTGGTGACAGGTCAAAAGTCGGTGGTGGTGGAAGGTCAAAAGTCAGTGGTGGTGGCAGGTCAAAAGTCATCGGTGGTGGCAGCTCAAAAATCAGTGGTGGTGGCAGCTCCACTTGGCATGATGGTTGCAGGTCCACACAGTGCGGTGGTGGCAGGTCCAAATTCAGTGGTGGCAGGTCCAAAGTCAGCGGTGGCTGCAGCTCCAAAGTCAGCAGTGGTGGCAGGACCAAAGTCAGCGGTGGTGGCAGGTCAAAAGTCAGTGGTGGTAGCAGGTCAAAAGTCAGCGGGGGTGGCAGGTCAAAAGTCAGCGGGGGTGGTAGGTCAAAAGTCAGCGGTGGTGGCAGGTCAAAAGTCAGTGGTGGTGGCAGGTCAAAAGTCAGCGGTGGTGGCAGGTCAAAAGTCAGTGGTGGTGGCAGGTCAAAAGTCAGTGGTGGTGGCAGGTCAAAAGTAATCGGTGGTGGCAGCTCAAAAATCAGTGGTGGTGGCAGCTCCACTTGGCATGATGGTTGCAGGTCCACGCAGTGCGGTGGTGGCAGGTCTAAATTCAGTGGTGGCAGGTCCGAAGTCAGCGGTGGCTGCAGCTCCAAAGTCAGCAGTGGTGGCAGGACCAAAGTCAGTGGTGGTGGCAGGTCAAAAGTCAGTGGTGGTAGCAGGTCAAAAGTCAGCGGGGGTGGCAGGTCAAAAGTCAGCAGTGGTGGCAGCTCCACTTGGCATGATGGTTGCAGGTCCACTTGGTGCGGTGGTGGCAGGTTCACTTTGTGTGGTGGTGGCAGGACCACTTGGCATGGTGGTGGCAGATCCACTTGGCGCAGTGGTGGCAGGTCCACTTGGCACGGTGGTGGCAGGTTAACTTTACATGGTGGTGGCAGGTTAACTTTGCGCGGTGGTGGCAGATCCACTTTGTGTGGTGGTGTTAACTCTAAACTGCATGGTGGTGGCAGGTCCACTTTGCGTGGTGGTGGCAAGTTCACTTTGCACCATGTTGGCAGGTCCACTTTGCGCCGTGGTGGCAGGTTCACTTTGCGCCGTGGTGGCAGGTCCACTTTGCATGGTGGTGGCGGGTTCATTTTGCGTGGTGGTGGTGGGTCCACTTTGCGCGGTGGTGGTGGGTCCACTTTGCGCTGTGGTGGCAGGTTAACTTTGCGTGGTGGTGGCAGGTCCACTTTGCACGGTGGTGGCAGGTTCACTTTGTGTGGTGGTACCAGGTTTAAACTGCACGGTTGTGGCAGGTCCCATTTGCGCCGTGGTGGCAGGTCCACTTTGCCCCGTGATGGCATGTCCACTTTGCCCCGTGGTGGCAGGTTCACATTGCGCGGTGGTGCCAAGTTCAATCTGCACAGTGGTTGCAGGTCCACTTTGCGTTGTGGTGGCAGGTCCACTTTGAACTGTGGTCTCAAGTCCACTTTGCATGGTGGTGGCAGGTTCACTTTGCGCCGTGGTGGCAGGTTCACTTTGCGCCGTGGTGGCAGGTCCACTTTGCATGGTGGTGGCGGGTTCATTTTGCGTGGTGGTGGTGGGTCCACTTTGCGCGGTGGTGGTGGGTCCACTTTGCGCTGTGGTGGCAGGTTAACTTTGCGTGGTGGTGGCAGGTCCACTTTGCACGGTGGTGGCAGGTTCACTTTGTGTGGTGGTACCAGGTTTAAACTGCACGGTTGTGGCAGGTCCCATTTGCGCCGTGGTGGCAGGTCCACTTTGCCCCGTGGTGGCAGGTCCACTTTGCCCCGTGGTGGCATGTCCACTTTGCGCCGTAGTGGCAGGTCCACTTTGCGTGGTGGTGGCAGGTTCACATTGCGCGGTGGTGCCAAGTTCAATCTGCACAGTGGTTGCAGGTCCACTTTGCGTTGTGGTGGCAGGTCCACTTTGCACTGTGGTCTCAAGTCCACTTTGCATGGTGGTGGCAGGTTCACTTTGCGTGGTTGTGGCAGGTCAATTTTGCGCGGTGGTGACAGTTTCACTTTGTGTGGTGGTGGCAGGTCCACTTTGCGCGATGGTGGCAGGTTCACTTTGCGTGGTGGTGGCAGGCCCACTTTGCACGGTGGTGGCAGGTTCACTTTGTGGGGTGGTACCAGGTTTAAACTGCACGGTTGTGGCAGGCCCACTTTGCGCCGTGGTGGCAGGTCCACTTTGCCCCGTGGTGGCATGTCCACTTTGCGCCGTAGTTGCAGGTCCACTTTGCGTGGTGGTGGCAGGTTTACATTGCGCGGTGGTGCCAAGTTCAAACTGCACAGTGGCTGCAGGTCCACTTTGCGTTGTGGTGGCAGGTCCACTTTGCGCTGTGGTCTCAAGTCCAGTTTGCATGGTGGTGGCAGGTTCACTTTGCGCGGTGGTGGCAGTTCAATTTTGTGCGGTGGTGACAGTCTCACTTTGTGTGGTGGTGGCAGGTCCACTTTGCGCGGTGGTGTCAGGTTCAAAGTGCGCGCTGGTGTCATGTTGAAACTGCACGGTGGTGGCAGATCCTCTTGGTGCGGTGGTGGAATGACTAGAGTATACAAAGTAACATAGTTAACTAGGTGCTTCATCGCGCCCTACGGGCGCTCTTCACACACCGTCATAAGGGGCTACACCCCCTTAACCCCTGCACGCCTTTCTGGGGTTCAGTATTTGTATTATATAGAGTATTACCTGTATTCCTAGTTTTGTTAGTGGTTAAATATTGCATGACGAAAGGGCGTTCGATGGTGAAGGGGGCGTAGCTCCTTGCGACGGGGAAGGGGCGGGGGAGTGGGGGCTGGGGAGGGGGGGCCAGAGTTGCTGCGGGTGGGGAAGGGGTGGGGGTGTTGCAGGTGAGGGAGTGGCAGGTACAGGGCTGTTGCAGAGGGGTTCTGGAGGCGCTGCGGGTGTGGAAGGGGCGGGTGCGGGGGGTGCTGCGGGTGTTGTATTGGGTCCGGAGGTGCCGCGGGTGAGGGAGGGGCGGGATGCAGGTACGGGGGTGTGGCAGATGGGTGAGGGGGTCTGGAAGCACTGCAGGTGGCGGAGGGGCAGGTATGCAGGTGGGTAGGGGGTCCGGAGGCGCGACGGCTGGGAGAGGGGTGGGTGCGGGGGTGCAGCGGATGGGGAGGGGGTCCAGGGGTGCTGTGGGTGTGGGAGGGGCGGGTGTGGGGGATCCATGGGTGGGGGAGGGGTGGGTGCGGGGCTGTTGCGGATGGGGGAGGGGTTCCTGAGGTGCTGCGGGTGGGAAAGGGGTAGGTTCGGGGGTGCGGCGTATGAGGGAGGGGGTCCCAGAGGCGCTGCAGGTGGTGGAGGGGCGGGTCCGTGGATGGGGTAGGGGTCCGAAGGCACCACTGGTGGGGGATGGTGGGGTGGGAGGGTGCAGCGGATAGGGGAGGGGGTTCAGGGGTGCTGCGGGTGGGGGAGGGGCGGATGCGGAGGTGCAGTGGGTGGGGGAGTGGCAGGTGCGTGGTTGTTGCAGATGGGGAGGAGTTCGGGAGGTGCTGCGGGTGGGGAAGGGTGCGGGTACTGCGGGTACTGCGGGTGGGGTAGTGGGTCCGGAGGCGGTGGGGGTGCCGCGGGAGGGGGAGGGGAAGGTGTGCCGGTGTGGTGGATGGGGGAGGGGGTCAGGAGGCACTGCAGGTGGTAAAGGGGTGGGTGCTGCAGGGGGTCCGTAGGTGCCACAGGTGGGGGAGGATGGGTGCGGGGGTGCATCGGATGGGGTAGGTGGTCCGGGGGCACTGCGGGTGGGGGAGGGGAGGGTGCGGGGGTGCCGTGAGTGGGGGAGTGGCGGGTACGGGACTGTTGCGGAAGGGGGAGAGGTTCCGGAGGCGCTGCGGTGGGGAAGGGAGCGCGGGTGCCGCGGACTGGGTAGTGGGTCCAGAGGCACTGTGGGTGGGGGAGGCTGCGGGTGGGGTAGGGGCAGGTGTGGGGGTGCGGAGGATGGGAGAGGGGCTGCAGGTGGTGAAGGGGCAGGTGCCGCTGTAGGTCTTACAGTATATATATCAGTGCACATAATCTCTGTGGCAGTTAGTGAGGGTTGTTGATAGTGTAGGAGGGGTGAGGGCCAGTACACAGACAGGCGGTTAGAGAGCAGGATGAGGGTGAGCAGATGAGGGTGACAGGGCGTAGTGAAGGGGAGTACTTAGCAGATGTAGGCGTGGAGTACAGGTGTGATGTCACAGTGTGTGTACCTTTGCTCTCATGTGTGAGGTATGTGTGACGTAAGGATGTGCGGGTCGTGGTGGCTGCTAACCTCCTGGCTGCTGCTGTGACATGGTCAGTCGGCTGCAGAGGGAGGGAGCTCCGGCTCAGCAGCAGCAGGTCGTCGTCGTCCGTGTTCCTTCCTGTCCCCATTCCGCTCTACATGGTCCGTCCTGTCTGACGGGCGTCATGCCTCCACTCTGTCTGGCTGTTATCATGGGGCATGACATAGCGTCCGGAGCCCTGTGGTCTGGCTTTCACCCGCCAGGCATGGAGTTTTTCCCGGAGAGGAGCGGCGCGCGGCCTTAGGCTGCAGAGGGAGGGAGCTGCGGCGCAGCAGCAATGGTGATCAGTGAGTGTCCCGTCCTGGTGCTGTCCCGCTGCACATGCTCCGAACCGCTTGCCGCTGAGCATGGCAGCCCTTGTCTGTATGCTGCAGGTGCTCATATAGCAGTGCCTGAGCTAGCGCCCCCCCACCCTGGGGTGTGGGTGTCAGGTGGCAGGCATGGTGTCTAGCTGGGAGAGGAGCTGCGGGCGGCCACCCACTGCCTGCAAGTACTCACTGCTACTACCACTGGGCATCCTCACCTCCCTATACTATGGGCAGGGTCTTGTAATTGACTCTGCTGCTGGCACAGGGTATGGGGTAGCTCCCTGCAGAAGATGCAGTTGACTCCGCCCAGTGCTGTGACTCCTTCCAACGTTAGACACACAGGCACAGAGTCACAGATCTGGGCTATTATATAGGCAATGAGGTTGAAAAAAGACAAGTTATTCATCGAGTTCAACCTTTATTTTTGATACTATACTATTCTATATATAACCATAGATTTACCCATAATGACTCGAGTGAAGACTGTTTTAGTCTAGCTGACAACTAGAATGCATACTTTTTCTAAAATACATGCATTTTAAATGCTATATCCTTGGATATCTTTTTCAGTTACAAATGTATCTATTTCGAAACTTATTGACTGAGTCCGCCATTACTACCTTCTCTGGCAAAGAATTCCAGATCCTTACTGCCCTTACTGTGAAGAACCTTCGATAGGTATAAAATTTTCTGTCATCTAACCTCAGAGGGTGTCCACGTGCCCTGTGTAGAGATCTCTCACTAAACAAATGGCATGTTTGCTCTAGAGATGAGCGGGTTCGGTTCCTCGGAATCCGAACCCGCCCGAACTTCATGTTTTTTTTTCACGGGTCCGAGCGACTCGGATCTTCCCGCCTTGCTCGGTTAACCCGAGCGCGCCCGAACGTCATCATGACGCTGTCGGATTCTCGCGAGGCTCGGATTCTATCGCGAGACTCGGATTCTATATAAGGAGCCGCGCGTCGCCGCCATTTTCACACGTGCATTGAGATTCATAGGGAGAGGACGTGGCTGGCGTCCTCTCCATTTAGATTAGAAGAGAGAGAGTGAGATTGATTTTAAACAGAGACTCTTGATTTACTGGAGCTTAGGAGTACTGTAGAGAGTGCAGAGTTTAGTAGTGACTGACCACAGTGACCACCAGACAGTGCAGTTTTATTTAATATAATCCGTTCTCTGCCTGAAAAAAACGATACACAGTGACTCAGTCACATACCATATCTGTGTGCACTGCTCAGCCCAGTGTGCTGCATCATCTATGTATATATCTGACTGTGCTCACACAGCTTATAATTGTGGGGGAGACTGGGGAGCAGTGCCAGTTATAGGTTATAGCAGGAGCCAGGAGTACATATTATTAAAATTAAACAGTGCACACTTTTGCTGCAGGAGTGCCACTGCCAGTGTGACTGACCAGTGACCTGACCACACTGACCACCAGTATAGTTAGTAGTATACTATATTGTGATTGCCTGAAAAAGTTAAACACTCGTCGTGTGACTTGTGTGGTGTTTTTTTTTTATTCTATAAAAAACTCATTCTGCTGACAGACAGTGTCCAGCAGGTCCGTCATTATATAATATATACCTGTCCGGCTGCAGTAGTGATATATATATATATTTTTTATATCATTATTTATCATCCAGTCGCAGCAGACACAGTACGGTAGTTCACGGCTGTAGCTACCTCTGTGTCGGCACTCGGCAGTCCATCCATAATTGTATACCACCTACCCGTGGTTTTTTTTTCTTTCTTCTTTATACATACATACTACATCTCATTATCAACCAGTCTATATTAGCAGCAGACACAGTACAGTAGTCCACGGCTGTAGCTACCTCTGTGTCGGCACTCGGCAGTCCGTCCATAATTGTATACCACCTACCCGTGGTTTTTTTTTCTTTCTTCTTTATACATACATACTACATCTCTTTATCAACCAGTCTATATTAGCAGCAGACACAGTACAGTAGTCCACGGCTGTAGCTACCTCTGTGTCGGCACTCTGCAGTCCATCCATAATTGTATACCACCTACCCGTGTTTTTTTTTTCTTTCTTCTTTATACATACATACTACATCTCATTATCAACCAGTCTATATTAGCAGCAGACACAGTACAGTACGGTAGTCCACGGCTGTAGCTACCTCTGTGTCGGCACTCGGCAGTCCGTCCATAATTGTATACCACCTACCCGTGGTTTTTTTTTCTTTCTTCTTTATACATACATACTACATCTCTTTATCAACCAGTCTATATTATCAGCAGACACAGTACAGTAGTCCACGGCTGTAGCTACCTCTGTGTCGGCACTCGGCAGTCCATCCATAATTGTATACCACCTACCCGTGGTTTTTTTTCTTTCTTCTTTATACATACATACTACATCTCTTTATCAACCAGTCTATATTAGCAGCAGACACAGTACAGTAGTCCACGGCTGTAGCTACCTCTGTGTCGGCACTCGGCAGTCCGTCCATAATTGTATACCACCTACCCGTGTTTTTCTTTTCTTTCTTCTTTATACATATATACTACATCTCTTTATCAACCAGTCTATATTAGCAGCAGACACAGTACAGTAGTCCACAGCTGTAGCTACCTCTGTGTCGGCACTCGGCAGTCCATCCATAATTGTATACCACCTACCCGTGTTTTTTTTTCCTTTCTTCTTTATACATACATACTACATCTCTTTATCAACCAGTCTATATTAGCAGCAGACACAGTACAGTAGTCCACGGCTGTAGCTACCTCTGTGTCGGCACTCGGCAGTCCATCCATAATTGTATACCACCTACCCGTGTTTTTTTTTTCTTTCTTCTTTATACATACATACTACATCTCTTTATCAACCAGTCTATATTAGCAGCAGACACAGTACAGTAGTCCACGGCTGTAGCTACCTCTGTGTCGGCACTCGGCAGTCCATCCATAATTGTATACTAGTATCCATCCATCTCCATTGTTTACCTGAGGTGCCTTTTAGTTGTGCCTATTAAAATATGGAGAACAAAAATGTTGAGGTTCCAAAATTAGGGAAAGATCAAGATCCACTTCCACCTCGTGCTGAAGCTGCTGCCACTAGTCATGGCCGAGACGATGAAATGCCAGCAACGTCGTCTGCCAAGGCCGATGCCCAATGTCATAGTACAGAGCATGTCAAATCCAAAACACCAAATATCAGTAAAAAAAGGACTCCAAAACCTAAAATAAAATTGTCGGAGGAGAAGCGTAAACTTGCCAATATGCCATTTACCACACGGAGTGGCAAGGAACGGCTGAGGCCCTGGCCTATGTTCATGGCTAGTGGTTCAGCTTCACATGAGGATGGAAGCACTCAGCCTCTCGCTAGAAAAATGAAAAGACTCAAGCTGGCAAAAGCAGTAGCACCGCAAAGAACTGTGCGTTCTTCGAAATCCCAAATCCACAAGGAGAGTCCGACTCCAATTGTATCGGTTGCGATGCCTGACCTTCCCAACACTGGACGTGAAGAGCATGCGCCTTCCACCATTTGCACGCCCCCTGCAAGTGATGGAAGGAGCACCCGCAGTCCAGTTCCTGATAGTCAGATTGAAGATGTCAGTGTTGAAGTACACCAGGATGAGGAGGATATGGGTGTTGCTGGCGCTGGGGAGGAAATTGACCAGGAGGATTCTGATGGTGAGGTGGTTTGTTTAAGTCAGGCACCCGGGGAGACACCTGTTGTCCGTGGGAGGAATATGGCCGTTGACATGCCTGGTGAAAATACCAAAAAAATCAGCTCTTCGGTGTGGAAGTATTTCACCAGAAATGCGGACAACAGGTGTCAAGCCGTGTGTTCCCTTTGTCAAGCTGTAATAAGTAGGGGTAAGGACGTTAACCACCTCGGAACATCCTCCCTTATACGTCACCTGCAGCGCATTCATAATAAGTCAGTGACAAGTTCAAAAACTTGGGCCGACAGCGGAAGCAGTCCACTGACCAGTAAATCCCTTCCTCTTGTAACCAAGCTCACGCAAACCACCCCACCAACTCCCTCAGTGTCAATTTCCTCCTTCCCCAGGAATGCCAATAGTCCTGCAGGCCATGTCACTGGCAATTCTGATGATTCCTCTCCTGCCTGGGATTCCTCCGATGCATCCTTGCGTGTAACGCCTACTGCTGCTGGCGCTGCTGTTGTTGCTGCTGGGAGTCGATGGTCATCCCAGAGGGGAAGTCGTAAGACCACTTGTACTACTTCCACCAAGCAATTGACTGTCCAACAGTCCTTTGCGAGGAAGATGAAATATCACAGCAGTCATCCTACTGCAAAGCGGATAACTGAGGCCTTGACATCCTGGGTGGTGAGAAACGTGGTTCCGGTATCCATCATTACTGCAGAGCCAACTAGAGACTTGTTGGAGGTACTGTGTCCCCAGTACCAAATACCATCTAGGTTCCATTTCTCTAGGCAGGCGATACCGAAAATGTACACAGACCTCAGAAAAAGAGTCACCAGTGTCCTAAAAAATGCAGCTGTACCCAATGTCCACTTAACCACGGACATGTGGACAAGTGGAGCAGGGCAGGGTCAGGACTATATGACTGTGACAGCCCACTGGGTAGATGTATGGACTCCCGCCGCAAGAACAGCAGCGGCGGCACCAGTAGCAGCATCTCGCAAACGCCAACTCTTTCCTAGGCAGGCTACGCTTTGTATCACCGGTTTCCAGAATACGCACACAGCTGAAAACCTCTTACGGCAACTGAGGAAGATCATCGCGGAATGGCTTACCCCAATTGGACTCTCCTGTGGATTTGTGGCATCAGACAACGCCAGCAATATTGTGTGTGCATTAAATCTGGGCAAATTCCAGCACGTCCCATGTTTTGCACATACCTTGAATTTGGTGGTGCAGAATTTTTAAAAAAACGACAGGGGCGTGCAAGAGATGCTGTCGGTGGCCAGAAGAATTGCGGGACACTTTCGGCGTACAGGCACCACGTACAGAAAACTGGAGCACCACCAAAAACTACTGAACCTGCCCTGCCATCATCTGAAGCAAGAAGTGGTAACGAGGTGGAATTCAACCCTCTATATGCTTCAGAGGTTGGAGGAGCAGCAAAAGGCCATTCAAGCCTATACAATTGAGCACGATATAGGAGGTGGAATGCACCTGTCTCAAGCGCAGTGGAGAATGATTTCAACGTTGTGCAAGGTTCTGATGCCCTTTGAACTTGCCACACGTGAAGTCAGTTCAGACACTGCCAGCCTGAGTCAGGTCATTCCCCTCATCAGGCTTTTGCAGAAGAAGCTGGAGACATTGAAGGAGGAGCTAACACGGAGCGATTCCGCTAGGCATGTGGGACTTGTGGATGGAGCCCTTAATTCGCTTAACAAGGATTCACGGGTGGTCAATCTGTTGAAATCAGAGCACTACATTTTGGCCACCGTGCTCGATCCTAGATTTAAAGCCTACCTTGGATCTCTCTTTCCGGCAGACACAAGTCTGCTGGGGTTGAAAGACCTGCTGGTGAGAAAATTGTCAAGTCAAGCGGAACGCGACCTGTCAACAACATCTCCTCCTTCACATTCTCCCGCAACTGGGGGTGCGAGGAAAAGGCTCAGAATTCCGAGCCCACCCGCTGGCGGTGATGCAGGGCAGTCTGGAGCGACTGCTGATGCTGACATCTGGTCCGGACTGAAGGACCTGACAACGATTACGGACATGTCGTCTACTGTCACTGCATATGATTCTCTCACCATTGAAAGAATGGTGGAGGATTATATGAGTGACCGCATCCAAGTAGGCACGTCACACAGTCCGTACTTATACTGGCAGGAAAAAGAGGAAATTTGGAGGCCCTTGCACAAACTGGCTTTATTCTACCTAAGTTGCCCTCCCACAAGTGTGTACTCCGAAAGAGTGTTTAGTGCCGCCGCTCACCTTGTCAGCAATCGGCGTACGAGGTTACATCCAGAAAATGTGGAGAAGATGATGTTCATTAAAATGAATTATAATCAATTCCTCCGTGGAGACATTCACCAGCAGCAATTGCCTCCACAAAGTACACAGGGTGCTGAGATGGTGGATTCCAGTGGGGACGAATTGATAATCTGTGAGGACGGGGATGTACACGGTGATATATCGGAGGATGATGATGAGGTGGACATCTTGCCTCTGTAGAGCCAGTTTGTGCAAGGAGAGATTAATTGCTTCTTTTTTGGGGGGGGTCCAAACCAACCCGTCATATCAGTCACAGTCGTGTGGCAGACCCTGTCACTGAAATGATGGGTTGGTTAAAGTGTGCATGTCCTGTTTATACAACATAAGGGTGGGTGGGAGGGCCCAAGGACAATTCCATCTTGCACCTCTTTTTTCTTTTCTTTTTCTTTGCGTCATGTGCTGTTTGGGGAGGGTTTTTTGGAAGGGACATCCTGCGTGACACTGCAGTGCCACTCCTAGATGGGCCCGGTGTTTGTGTCGGCCACTAGGGTCGCTTATCTTACTCACACAGTCAGCTACCTCATTGCGCCTCTTTTTTTCTTTGCGTCATGTGCTGTTTGGGGAGGGTTTTTTGGAAGGGACATCCTGCGTGCCACTGCAGTGCCACTCCTAGATGGGCCCGGTGTTTGTGTCGGCCACTAGGGTCGCTTATCTTACTCACACAGCTACCTCATTGCGCCTCTTTTTTTTTCTTTGCGTCATGTGCTGTTTGGGGAGGGTTTTTTGGAAGGGCCATCCTGCGTGACACTGCAGTGCCACTCCTAGATGGGCACGGTGTTTGTGTCGGCCACTAGGGTCGCTTAGCTTAGTCATCCAGCGACCTAGGTGCAAATTTTAGGACTAAAAATAATATTGTGAGGTGTGAGGTATTCAGAATAGACTGAAAATGAGTGGAAATTATGGTTTTTGAGGTTAATAATACTTTGGGATCAAAATGACCCCCAAATTCTATGATTTAAGCTGTTTTTTAGGGTTTTTTGAAAAAAAACACCCGAATCCAAAACACACCCGAATCCGACAAAAAAAATTCGGTGAGGTTTTGCCAAAACGCGGTCGAACCCAAAACACGGCCGCGGAACCGAACCCAAAACCAAAACACAAAACCCGAAAAATTTCAGGCGCTCATCTCTAGTTTGCTCCATGTATTGTCCATATATATATATATATATATATATAATCTCTATCCTAGTAAGCCTTTCCTCATAATACAGTGCCTCTAACCCCTTTATCAATTTTGTAGCTCGCCTCTGAACCCTATCAAGGTCTAAGACAGTGGTTTCCAAACTTTTTTGAATCAGGGCGCCCTAGAATATCAGATGTTTTTTCACGGCACCCCTAGGCCAAAAATGTCTTTGTTTGGTGAAGGACAAGATTTGCTTCTGTTTGGCCACATATTTTATGACTGGCAGCCACCAGCACTGGTTTTGCCTATTATATTGACCATGAATAATTTGAATTGGTCCTGGACCACCAACCCAGGGCACCCCTGCAAGTGTCCCAAGGCACCCCAGGGAGCCACGGCACACAGTTTGGGAACCTCTGGTCTAAGATATCTTTTTTATAGTGAGGTGTCCAGAATTGTACACAATATACAAGATGTGGCCGTACCCAGGGCTGGATTAACAATGGGGCAGATGGAGCTGCTAGCGGCGGTGTGACGTCAACAGACACCAGTGGGGGTCGAGGGCTTGCAGACACCCTGTGTGATTGCACGGCTATACCGTCCCTGCAAACGGCCCTGGGTCTGGTGTTCCTGCACTCTGTGGTAGCAGTCAAATTAAGATACGGGCCCTCATTCCGAGTTGTTCGCTCGCTAGGTACTTTTAGCAGAAATGCACACGCTAAGCCGCCGCCTACTGGGAGTGAATCTTAGCTTTGCAGAATTGCGAACGAAAGATTAGCAGAATTGCAAATAGAAATTTCTTAGCAGTTTCTGAGTAGCTCGAGACTTACTCCTACACTGCGATCAGTTCAGTCCTTTTCGTTCCTGGTTTGACATCACAAACACACCCAGCATTCGTCCAGACACTCCCCCGTTTCTCCAGACTCTCCTGCGTTTTTCCCTGAAACGCCTGCGTTTTTCCGCACACTCCCATAAAACGGACAGTTTCTGCCCAGAAACACCCACTTCCTGTCAATCACACTACGATCAGCAGAACGATGAAAAAACTTTGTTAGGCCGTGAGTAAAATACCAAACTTTTGTGCAAAATTACTTGGCGCAGCCGCACTGCGAACATTGCGCATGCGCAGTTTGCGACTAATCGCTCCGTAGCGAAAAAAAAATAACGAGCGAACAACTCGGAATGAGGGCCACTGTTGGAGCTGCAAAGAATTTTTATTTTTCCTGTGGCAGACAATGTGTATCTATATTTTCCCTTTGGTGTACAATGGGGCCCACTTATCCTGAATCACATATTGAATGCGATCTGGGCAGGATCTTACTCCCAGGATCGCATTACAATATGCAATCCTATCACCAGAATGTATAATGAAGAACAGGCAAGAAGCCAGTCCCTGCGATGTGTTGTGACGGCTGCCGGGGGCTCCACACATGCGTGGTCAGCTCAGACCGCACTGCACAGCAGACACTTCCGGGGGGACTCTCTGCCTGGCCAGCTATGCAATGTGTGGCCCATAGGCTACTGCCATCTTCATATGGTGGTAGCTGCAGGGGCAGTATCAGGAATACATTGCATTCCGGATATTGTTAAGTTGGGCAGCGTTGCATCTTCCGTAAAAACCTATGGTGGAAGCAGCTGCGGGCAGCAATGAAGGGATCGCAGAAGCTTTTCTAGATACCTGCTGCGGTCCCTCCTTCTTACATTCAAGTGTTACCTAATATTTGTGGCTAACCCCAGAAAAATGGGTGTTTTGGGGTGGTATAGCCGCAAATATACTATGATAAATGGGCCCCAATGTGTGTTTGTGTTTTTTCCTTTGGGAGACAATGGGTGGTATTCAATTGTTTGTAAAGTCAGTTGGGTGTCTGTTTCTACCTATCTAATAGACAGGACAAAAACACCCAACCGACTTCTCAAACAATTGAATATCCCCCAATGTGTGTGGTTTTCCCGTGGCGGACAGTTTGGGGAATTCAATTAAGAAAATTCACTTCTGTTTGTATCCTGTGCTCTTTTGTTATATGAAAACTGCAACAAAGTGAATTTTCATACAAGAAGATCCAGGAAATCCAAGAATTTGACCACCTCTAAGTAAGGAATGTATAGTATTTATCTTGTTTCTTAAATCTGTGTATTTCGCTTTATCCACTAAGCGCAGACAACTGTACCTTTTGACCATATCGTTGTCTATCTTTATGTTTCTAGTGGGTGCAGTAACGGCCATTTTGGTTTTAGATATATGAACGTTGGCATTTTTGCGCACATATAAGGGATCCTCAAATATTGAAGACAATGAGTGTGTTTTTTTCTGTGGGGGACAATGAGTGTGTTGTTTCCTGTGGGGGCCGCTGTGTCTTGACTTCTTGGAATTTCTTTTTTTGTCTGCTGTGGAATAAGTTATTTAATTATAAACTTTTTCGGTTAATAAATGTATTAATTATGAAAATAGCTGGCTGTATTGAGGACTACAGTGTCAGTTTGGTGGTGGTTGGGGGCACAGTGTTTCCAGAACCAAAGCCAGACTGACACTGCTGGAGAGGGATTAGAAGATCTCTCTCCTGCGAGTAAGCCTCCATAGGCTTAATGCAGTTTATACCAGCTGATCATGGTGTAAACTAACATAGGGCCTAATTCAAACCTGATCGCAACAGCAACATTTTTCTCTAATGGGCAAAACCATGGCCCTCATTCCGAGTTGTTCGCTCGTTAGCTGCTTTTAGCAGCTTTGCACACGCTAAGCCGCCGCCTACTGGGAGTGAATCTTAGCTTTGCAGAATTGCGAACGAAAGATTCGCAGAATTGCGAATAGAATAGCAATTAGAAATTTCTTTGCAGTTTCCGAGTAGCTCGAGACTTACTCTGCCACTGCGATCAGTTCAGTCCTTTTCGTTCCTGGTTTGACGTCACAAACACACCTAGCGTTTGTCCAGACACTCCCCCGTTTCTCCAGCCACTCCCGCGTTTTTCCCCAGAAACGGCAGCGTTTTTTCGCACACACCCATAAAACGGGCAGTTTCCGCCCAGAAACACCCACTTCCTGTCAATCACACTCCGATCACCAGAACGATGAAAAATCTTTGTTAAGCCGTGAGTAAAATACCAAACTTTTGTGCTAATTTACTTGGCGCATGCGCATTGCAAACATTGCGCATGCGCAGTTTGCGACTTATCACACCGATGCGAAGAAAAATAACGAGCGAACAACTCGGAATGAGGGCCCATGTGCAGTGCAGGTGGGGAAGATGAAACAAGTTCAGAGAGAGTTAGATTTGGGTGGGGTGTGTTCAAACTGAAATCTAAATTGCAGTGCAAAAATAAAGCAGCCAGTATTTACCCTGCACAGAATTAGCTTTCTGCCTGAGTTCTCTGTGAAATCTCCTGCATTAGGATATTTAGTACACTTAAAAAAAAAAAAAAAAAATTGTTATAGCTGCACTATAAAGTGGTTGATGGTAGGCTTTGGTTATGCCCTCCACGGAGATAGTCAGACCCAACGGCATAGGCCACACACCCCTGTGCAGACCCCACTCACACATCATTGGCCACGCCCCCAAATCACTAGTCACCCCCCCCGAAGCAGCACACAATAGGCCCTCAATACATTTCTGACCAGGCCCATGTGAACCTTAATCTGGCACTGGCCGTACCAATGATTTATATTATGGTGGGATTACACTTTCATCCCTTGTCTCTATTCCCCGTTTTATGCATGCTAAAACCTTATTTGCCTTCGTTGCTGCAGTTTGACATTGGGTACGGTTGTTAAGTCTGTTACCAGTGAGCACTCCCAAATCTTTTTCTATTACCGTTTTCCCCTACATTCTCCCCATTTCATTTGTAGGTGGCATGATTATTTTTAGTCCCAAAGTGCATGACTTTACATTTTTCTATATTACACCTCATTCTCCATTTAGCTGCCCAAACTTCCAGTTTACATAAGTCGTTCTATAGGGACTCTGAATCCTTGTCTGAGTAAATTACCCTACATAGTTTAGTATCATCTGCAAAAATTGACACTGTGCTTTCCAGACCTATTCCTAGGTCATTAATAAATATATTGAACAGTAATGGCCGAGTACTGACCCTTGGGTATTCCACTGAATACAGTGGCCCAGTTGGAGAACACCCCATTAACAACAACTTGCTGTTCCCTGTTATCCAGCCAATTACTTACCCAATTTAGGGAGCACCAAGACGCTCCACCGCAGTAGATGTTACCTCTCACTGCTGTTATGGCAATAAACTGCCTGGAGGTGAAAGAGCTACAGGAGCCACAGGCCAGTGACATCACAATGACATCACAATGGAGTACAGATCACAGACATATTAAGGCAAGAAAATCAGGTCATTGGTCTCCATGTGATAGATGACCATATATTAGCATATGCTGAGCTGTGGAAACCCCAACATCCTGACATGTGCGGGTTGAGACTGAAGGATCCTTAGTTGCTGGGTGTCAGTGCTAATGTTATTATGTTTGTCAGGTCTGTGACCATCTAAGGAGTATATTTACAAAACAATGATACCACTTAACTTGTGCGAGTGGTAATAGAAGACTCTCCACACAACACAATGTATCTTGGTTAACCACTTGCCTGGCATGGTGGCATCAGATGCGACCACACCAGCAAGTGCTTTATCTGACCTGGTCACACAGGATGCGACAAATCAGAAAGAGAGTGTTAGCAGTGGTAGGGAAGAGAAACTTCCCTCCGCTGCTGCTGTCAGAGGCACCGCAATGCGCAGGCGTGTTGCATGGGTAGAAAGTGGATTGCCGCTCAGCGATGGGTTTGTGCGGCGTATCCGTTCGCATGGGCGATCTCAAGGAGATTGACAGGAAGAAGGCGTTTGTGGGTGGCAACTGACCGTTTTCATGGAGTGTCTTTAAAAACGCTGGCGTGTCCATGCGTTTGCAGGGAGGGTTCCTGACGTCAAATCCTTTCCCGGACAGGCTGATGTGATCGCAGCGGCTGAGTAAGTCCTGGGCTGCGCAGAGACTGCACAAAATCTGTTTGTACAGCTCAGCAACACATGTGATCGCACACTTGCACAGCTAAAATACACTGTAGGCGGTGACTATCTGAATGCAGCAGTGCAAAAATTGCTTGCTAGTGATCAGGTCTGAATTAGCCCCACTGTCTTTAGGAACTGTTATGTAGGAACAGACCTATAAGAATTTCCACTGAAAAACTCCATTATCAAAGAACATTCAACTGAAATAAAAGAAAAAGTTATCAACAAACATCAATGAAAGTAAAGCGGAATATAGCTGCACTTATTCACAGAGACTTGAATTTTCCTCGTTCACTCTTGGTACGGTAGCTTATGGCAATTTATATCACTCTTAGAAGAAAACCTGCAATAGACTTAGGAAATGTATATTCCTGCAGGACTAAAACCAGGGCCGTAACTAGGGGGGGCTAAGTGGGGCATGTGCAGGATTTTAGGGGGCACCGAGGAGTTACAGGAGAGCCGGGTTGTTTTGTTCTTGTTTTTTTTTCCGTCAGTGCTGTGCTGCTCCAGTGAGTCAGCAGACTGCTTCAGGGGCAGTGTCTCTGACCCACCTGTCTGCCCACAGCTTGCTCCGGCGCTTATCAGGCGATCTCCAGTACCTGGGATCTGTCTTAAACTCTCTTCTTTGCCATGCAGCGCTGCGACTAGCGTGCGGTGCACCATGCAAGCTATAGAAGCGAGCTGTTGGTGCTGTGTTATTCAGCAGGCTATGATCCCGGCTGCCTGCCCAGCACCAACCAATAACAAGCTGCAGGCTGCACCACATTGAGAGGACACACTGCCCCAGGCTTATGCTTGTTAACAGGTGCAGTCACTGATGTTACAGAAATCAAAGGCTCACTTTGCTAGCTATCCACTTGTCAGTGTAAACAAAGAGCCTGGACAGCCTCCATCTCTCACCGAGTATCACTACAGCAGCTTTGTGGTGAGTTTAAAGACAGACTTTATTATCGGCACTGTGGTCCCAGTTAGCAGTATCAACCTCCGCTTTGCCTCCCAAATGGGGGGATTTGGTGTAGCTTATAGGGGGATATAGTGTAGTGATGTAGTGTACCATATAGGGTATGTAGTGTAGTAATGTATTGCAGTATATAGGGGCAGGTAGTGCAGAGTATAGGGGGATGTAGTGTAGTGATGTAGTGTACCATATAGGGTATGTAGTGTAGTAATGTATTGCAGTATATAGGGGCAGGTAGTGCAGAGTATAGGGGGATGTAGTGTAGTGATGTAGTGTACCATATAGGGTATGTAGTGTAGTAATGTATTGCAGTATATAGGGGCAGGTAGTGCAGAGTATAGGGGGATATAGTGTAGTGATGTAGTGTACCATATAGGGTATGTAGTGTAGTAATGTATTGCAGTATATAGGGGCAGGTAGTGCAGAGTATAGGGGGATGTAGTGTAGTGATGTAGTGCAGTGATGAAGTGTTATGATATAGGGGCTAATTCAGGCCTGATCGATGCTGTAGGTTACCACAGAGCGGGCGATCAGGTCTGAGCTGCGCATGCGTATGCACCGCAATGCGCAGGCACGACGGACCACAGCAACGGGAAGCGCCGGACAGCGATGGGTGGTGTGAAAAATCCGAACGCACCGGCGATCGCAAGAAGATTGTTTGTGGGAGGCAACTGACCATTTTTAAGGAGTGTCCGAAAAAACGCTGGAGGTACCAGGCGTTTGGAGGGAGGGTTTCTGACATCAGCTCCGGCCCCGTTCATCGCACTGGAAGAGTGAGTCCTGGGCTGCGCAGAGACTGCACAAAATTAGTTTGTGCAGCTCTCCAGCACATCCGAACGCACACTTACACAGCGAATTCCCCCTCCCCCTGTAGGCAGCGACTACCTGATCGCAGTGATGCAAAAAACGCACCCTAGCGATCAGGTCTGAATTACCCCCATAGTGCAGTGATATAGTGCAATGTATGGGGACACACGGGGGCATGTAGTGGAACACGCTGCCGGGGGGCATGTGACGCATATAGGTACATAGGGGAATATTGTCCAGTAGTATTCCCTTCTTTGAATTTTTTTTTGATAATTTGATTATTTTAGTCTGACATGGTTTGTTTTGTTATTTGTGGGTTGTTGTAAAAAAAAAATTTTTTTTGGGGGGGGGGGGGGTTTACACCAAATAACTGCATTGGCCCGGGTGACGAAAATCCTAGTTTCAGCCCTGCTAAACCCCAAAACATACAGGGAAAGCTACATACATTAGACAGTCAGAAATAAACATTAACGTTCAGGAGTGGCCCAGCCAAAAGCACAATCCTCCGTTACATTGAGAATCTGGAAATGTGTAAATCGATTGATCAATGCTCCCTATTTCAGAAGTTCATGAAAAAAGAATAGTGCAAAGAGCAATAGCAGTGGCCGGATGTACAAAGCGTTATTATTCCTGTCTTTCATATTACAGAACAGCTCATCAGAGGTGACAATTTGTGAATAAATGCATCTTAATTATATAATTTATAAAAATGACATGTCAAAATGGCAAAAGTAGTTAATACTTTTTATGCACTATGTAAATAATACAAACATAGATAAATCATTTCAGGCCTCCTCTTTCCACACACATAAAACGTACATGCTTGGCACTAATAGATATAAATTCAGCCTAAGCCTCAAAAGAAAGAATTTATGTGGTGTATAATGTTGGCATAGCAACTATCCACAAGATGGCAGCAGCTAACAAGACAAAGCAACCAAGGCACTACATGAGATTAACCCTTATTATACCAAGGGGGTTCTTCTGAGGACCCCAGAATATTATTTTTTGTGATCCTGCCGTATCTGTAACAACTATTTTACTCCTGACTTTTCTATGTGTCTCGCATCGGATTAAGATAAATCCTGTGTAATTAGACTTATAAAATGTTCTTTCCAAAAAAACGGAAATAATAAAAAACACTATACTACGTTACAAATGCAGAACGTTTTATATGTGAGAAACACAGGAAAACAACCACCACTGTGACATGTGCTAAGGACTGTAGCGATGGCAACACATGAATAGTGATGTATTGTTAACGTAGTAAAATGATATAACCTTTTTACAAGAATATACAGTATCCGGATGTAAAAATATACACACTAATGAAGAAGAATATATGGCTTCTATTGGCTAACTACTCTTAAAATAAATAAACAAAATATTTTATGCTAACTGTCATACCCTTACTAGAACGTATCCTTTCAGAAACCCAAAAAGCATAATTTTTTGTAATTTACTGCATCAAACAGTTGAGAATTTAGATAAAAAACTGTGGGGTCCTCTGAAGACCAGAGCTTGCTAAAGTACGTTGACGAGGTAGGCTTGGTATATTAAGGGTTAAACAACACATTTTAGTGTTCCCTGCAGGATTCCGGGACGGCTGGTGCACGCATAATGGGGGCGTGGCCGGCCGGGGACGTGGCCCCGCTGGAGTCGCAATCGGGGGTGGGCCTGCCCCTCCACGTCACTTATGCAAGAGTAGTCAGCATCAGTGATTGGGCTTCCCCCAAATGCTCCCTTTCCTGTGAATAGATGCTGTGCATGTGCGCATGGCATCTATTCAAGCGGTGGTGGCATGGCAGGCTGCTTTAGCAGGGCGCTGCAGAAGGGGCAAGATGCACTTTGCCCATTAAAAATCAGGCAGGGCGTGACGTCCTGCTTAAACAGCCTAGCGTAAACACTACATTAGTTCTGCTCCCTCCAATATCATGTGCGCAGTGCTGCCAGTAACAATGTGTTATATATGTCAGTATGTCCAACTCAAGAAATACTGATGTACAAAACTAGTAAAAACTATTATGTAATACATGTCAAAGTCAGAAAAATATCATGATGCACACTACCATATTTGCACCTCATGCGTGTCCCCGCTGCGCGTGCCCAGGCTCTCCCGTGCGTACGCATACCCGCTGGTGCGTGCACCCGCAGGCGCACGGTATGCGCATTTACGGTAGATTTTGTGTGCGTCTAGCGGGCGACTCGATCGTTACATATTTTAACCATATAATGTATTTTGTAGATTATGGTCCCTTTGATAGAATCTGAAAGTTTAGTTAACGTAGCATGTTCATGAACAAAGAGATCCCTCTTTGTTTGATACGAAGGGTCAGACAAGGGTTATACAGTGGTGTTTAGTATCCATCGGAAGAGTATTTAATTAGCAATATTCCGGTGTTGGTTTGAAGCGGATAACTCGCTCGTGCGAATAGTTATGGACATAAGAAGTTTATGGACTTTTACTATATTTGCACTTTATTATCCATGCGGCGGGAAACCTAGTTTCCCACCCACCTGAGCAGTTGGAAATAGTCACAGCCCACCTGTATGAATCAACCTATGACCTTTTGTTATAATGCGAAGAGGAATTCCTGTGTCCAATGAACAATAAGACTATAGGGACCATTGTACTGTATTATGTGTAGGGTATAAAAGGACAAGCCACTCTGGGCCAGCTCTCTATTCTCTTCAACGGTTCTCATTGCTGATAATCGGGAGCTGGATATCCAGAGGCGCATGCGATTGTTTCCCTTGAGCGTAAGTTTCTCCGCAATCATATTGTCTTTATTGTTATTGTGAGCCATATCTCTCTCTCTCTCCCTCTTCTCTTTTTTCTCTCTCTTTTCCTCTTAAAAGTGTTATTGTGCTGTTATTGTATTTCATGTGTAGTTATCTGGTTAGTTAGTCTATGTTATATTGGTAGTGTATGACTTGTATTGTATTATTCTTTTGCAAATAGAACGTTTATATAAGGTGTTAGAACCTAAGATCGGTATCTGTGTATTTCTCATATTTCTAAGTATTCTCTGAGCGTCGGAGACGCTCGTACAGCTTTAAGTTAATAAGGTTACACTGTGTTACATTTACACCCTATCACTACACCAAGGTTTATTGCATAGATACATTGTTTTATGGTATAGTTAAAAAGGTTTAACACGGTAAGCATCAGCGCCGCTTGTGATCTCCTCGTGGTCCCAAGCGTCCGCTACGCTAGTAGCATATCATTACGTTAGTCGGCAGCCTATAGCGTGCCTGCCTGTGATCTCTTGGCCGTGAGCGAACGTGACGCTCGAGCATCTCGACTACGGCTAAGCGATTGTTACGCAACGTGCGTACCCTTACGGTATACCATACGCCAATAGCGTACTGTGTTCTTTCACCTTTTAGAGGGTTTTAAGTAAGATAAATATTTAGCTTTATCAATTGGCGGCTCGTCCGTCCTTCACATAACTGTACTAGGTAATTTCAGCAGACATTATCCATCAGCAAAGGGCGGGAGATCATATTCCTCGTAGTGCTGCCTGGATAAGCGTCTGCTTCGCTTAGTAAAGGGTGCTGAAGGAATCCGGAACCGGAGGTAAGAACAACACGCTAGTGTCTTTTAAAACTGTTTTTTTTCTGTTTTGCGTACGCACACACGCACGCATATATCTGCATTTCTTTTTCATTCGTGTATTTTCATATCGCTCTCCTGTTTGCCATTTTATAATTGATAAACGTGCTAAGAAAGATTTGTTGCTATTAGTAGTTAAAGAGTAAAAGTAATACATTAAGGGGTAAATTGTAAAGCATGCACACAGCTCTGCCTAAGGATACAAGGAGAGATCTGTGTGGTGCTCGGTAGATGATCGAGGATCACCTACATTGATAAACGTGTTAATTGTGTTACGGTGGATATCTGCCTTGCGTACACGTGTCTCTAACAAAAGGCTGAGACCCGCGTGCGCAACCCAAAGGCCGACGCACGCAGCGTATATTACGCAACGGAGCGTCTGGGTACGCCCACGTAACAAATCACACGATAGTGTTATTTTAAACAGGCGAAAAGGTGGCAACGCGATAAATAGCGCAAATCGATTTTAGTGTCCGAAATTTAAGCTAATAGATCCTTCTCCAATTTACGACTCATCTGGTCTAAAGGGAAGAAATTTCTGCGCAGAAATAGAAAGAAATAGAAACAAAAGTAAAGTGTACATGTGGTGAGTGAGTGTTTGCATATATAAGTTTCTACAATTTTTGGGATTGAACCACAGGAAATCATCGAGTTCTCGTGAAGTACATACGTGTAAGTGACATACATGGTGGCTAGGGAGGCATCCCTTGTTAAACATATAAAGAGCATTAGAGTGTAGCAGACCAGGAGGTCATACTGTAGCAGACCAGGAGGTCCGGAACAGACCAGGAGGTCTAGGTACAGCAGACAAAGAAGTCCGCTATAGAGACAAGTAGCCCAACACCAGGAAGGGTTGGTGCGGAACCCATATAGGCCATAAAGCTCAGGCTGAAGGAATTCGCAGCTGCTAAATTTCGATTCCACTAGTCGCTCCGCACATAAGATTAGTTGCTTATGTGCTGAACGATTGTACCGCACGTAATTGTGTGCATTAGTTAGTAATCTGACCCAGTACCATTTGCGTACGGAAGGGGTCATAAACGCTATTTGTACATTCTAACGTGATTTGTGTAATTTTTTATTTTTTAAGGGAAGTTCGCTGGTCACTCAGGAATTATCCAACAACCAACAGTTACTGGAAAGGGTTAATGCTCTTCGGATCACACTCGCATGTTCCAGTAAACAAAGGTTCATAGGGGCCCTGGGTCGAGTACGCCAGCGCTAAAACAGTGTGTGGGCGTATTGGTCGGCGTGGGCGAGTGAGTGGGGTACTCGGTAAACCGCCACCGTCAGCCTATCTTGAACATCTTGGTTTTTGTAAGGGTTTGCTGAAGACCCTGATATAAAGGTCAGAGGTAGTGAAAGCAACACCTGCAAGTTATGGGGGCCAGTTGTTCAGGTAGGGGGCGATCAACCTCGGTTCGGGTTGATTCAGTAAACCGGCCAATCGGGTCGGCAAGGTATGTAATGTGTGAAAAATACGGTTCACACACAGAGGTTTTATGTGATGAATGGGAAAGAATGACTGTACATGACGGGGAGAAGTTCCCAAGAGTAGGCAGCTTTAGCCCAGATGTGTTACTAAATCTAAGGAGAAGGATATGTCTCATTAAATCAACAAAGAGACGGATCAAACATTATGATTATTTATAGTTATGGCAACAGGAGGGTGAAATACAGAGAGGATTGGCTCAGGCGGCGGGATCTAACCCTATCAGGAAACTGGTAGCCACGGCACCACCGCCACCATATATATCAGGAGAGAAATTGGTTGCGGAGAATGACGCACTAGGGTGCAATAAACAAACACTTAGCAACTGTATAAATGTTAAGGATAATATGAATAAGATGAGTAATGCAAGTATTAACCCGTGCAAGTTGTACCCTGTTTTAAACTTTCCCCAGGAGTGTGATCAAGAGGACGAATCGGCAACAATATCGGCGCTCTCTCTAGCAGCCACCATATCAGAAACAGCAGTAGGCACGTCCCAACCCCCGAGATTAGTATCAAAAGCCCCTAGCGGAGGGACAGGTGAGGTCGTATCAACGGGTAAGTACGGCACCATACACTATGCTGAAACCATTTCACCACAAGCTGTAGAATCTATTCAGAATGATGTAAGCAGACTTAATCCCGTTAGGGTAATAGCAGTGCCAAATGGGAAAACGGACACTTCAGGAATCACTCCTGTCAGAAACATTGCCATGCACTGTCCATTTTCCCGAATGGAATTAAGAACAATAGTGTCTGAATTCCCTGATCCTAGGAAGGATCTAGTTGCTAGCCAGAAATACATTAGAGACCTAGGGAACACGGTAGAGCCCAATAACAAAGACTGGCAGATATTGCTGAGGGCATGTTTACCCTCCAATGTCGACTCAGCACAATTTTTAGCTGACTGTAAATTAGACGAGGATGTACCCCTTACGGATGTGTACAACCAAGACAATGTAAAGAGAATAAATTTACAGTTGAAGGAGTATTTTCCAGCTGTAGTCAAATGGAATAGAATTTTCTCCATTAAACAAAAAGAGACAGAAACAGCTGCTGATTATTTTCATCGGGCACTACTAGAAATGGCAAAATACACAGGCATAGAAGACATTAAGACCAATGCAAATCATAGAGAAGTAGCAGTATCTGTGTTAATGGATAAGAGGTATTGAAAGCAAGGGTACAGACCACGCAACCATGTTGGCGAGGTCTGTCGGTGGCTACTTTGAGAGAGGCTGCTATTGATCACGATCGAAATATCACCAGACACAGGGAGTCACAAGGTGATAAATTAATGGCCGTAAGTATACAGGCTTTGACCACAAGGCAACCTTCGTATAAACCTCCGACCCCTGTGGGTAAGTCAAATGTGGTAACTTGTTATTTTTGTCATAGACAGGGACACATGGCACGAGACTGTAGAGCGAAAAATTCACAAAAATCATACCAACCCCCTAGACAACGACATGACACACGAAATTGGGATCAGGGTCCGCAGAGACGGAGTTATGAGCCACATACAGGGGAAACAAAAAGATATCCCCCAAAAGGAGACTGGCAAGCTTCTGGCAGTTCCCATTTAACCCCTTCTCAAGTAGTTGCTGCCAGCGGGATTCAGGGAGGTCACCATACCCAATAGGGGTGTGGCCACACCTGTAATCTGCAGCCAGTAAAATTGATTGCAAGTCTTGGAAGTGAACCCGAAATTGCAATTAATGTAGCTGGTAAATCATTAAACTTTCTTGTAGATACGGGGGCGGCCAAATCAGTGATAAATTCGACAGTGGGCATGAGAACCACTGGTAAGACAATTCCAGCCATGGGAGTAACGGGAGTAGTCCAGCACTACCCTGTTAGCAAACCAGCTGAGATTACAATAGGGCCTTTACATACCAAGCATTCCTTTTTGCTGGCTGCATCGGCACCGACTAATCTCCTGGGAAGAGATTTATTGTGTAAAATGGGGTGCATCATTTATTGCACTCCTGAAGGTGTATTTTTAGACATACCTGAGAATCACGCTCAGGAAGTGCGAGACATGCTAGACTCCCCATCAAAATTAATGTCCCACACAGTTATATTGAATAGGAATCCATCCCAGGTAGAAGAAATGACATCCCAAATACCAGAGTCACTGTGGACTAAAGATGGACAAGACACTGGATTAATGGCAAACGTAGCTCCAGTAGTTGTGCAAGTAAAAGATGGTAGGATAGCTCCAAAAATCCCACAATACCCTCTGAAGCCAGAGGTGGAGTTAGGAGTTTACCCAGTAATAGAGCGCTTGCTACAACAGGGCATTCTGGTAAGAACATCCAGCACTGCCAATAGTCCCATCTTCCCTGTGAAAAAGAGTGGGGGGAGGGGTTACAGGCTAGTGCAGGATCTAAGGGGGATTAACAAAATAGTTGAGAGTCAATTCCCCGTAGTGCCAAATCCAGCTGTCATCCTTATGCAGATCCCTCCCACTGCGAAATTTTTCACTGTTATTGACCTCTGCTCCGCCTTCTTTTCGGTACCCCTGCATCCTGACAGCCAATATTTGTTTGCATTTACATACAGAGGAGTCCAATACACATGGACTCGATTACCGCAAGGTTTCATAGACAGTCCAAGTATATTTTCACAGGCTTTGCATGATTGTTTACAGTCTTTCCAACCAGAGAGTGGATCAATATTGATACAGTATGTGGACGATTTACTACTGTGTTCAGATTCACTGGAAGCGTCCCTGAAGGATACGAAACAGCTCCTGTTTCATCTTTCAGACACAGGACACAAGGTTTCCAAAGACAAACTACAATTATGCCAGCCTAAAGTAAAATATCTGGGACACTGTCTAACACAAGGACTGAGACACCTGACCGCTGATAGAATTCAAGCAATTAGAGACATGACTCTGCCACAAACTCAGCAACAGATCAGAACGTTTTTAGGAATGTGTGGGTATTGCCGTAACTGGATCCCAGGATTTTCCATTCTAGCATTACCTTTGCAGGAAATGGTCTCATCAAACAAACCTGATCGGATTTCGCATACAGACGAATCCGAGATGGCATTTGAGAGACTTAAACAGTGCCTAACGCAGGCGCCAGCATTAGGTATGCCAGACTATGGGAAACCCTTTGAGCTGTACGGAACAGAAAGTGCTGGTTGCACGGCAGGCGTCCTAACCCAAAAGCACGGTGATGCCAGTAGGCCGGTAGCATACTACAGCGCTCAGCTAGATACGGTAGCACGATCCCTCCCCACATGCTTGCGAAGTGTCGCTGCAATAGCATTGCTAGTTACAAAAAGCGAAGATGTAGTGCTAGGACACAACCTCACAATTCATACGCCACATGCAGTGTCAGCCTTGTTGAATTCTGCCCAAACCAGGCACGTCTCATAAGCGCGGTTTACAAGATGGGAATTGGCACTAATGGCCCCCGTAAACATCACCATAAGGAGATGCAGTGCATTAAATCCTGCAACATATCTCCCAGGTGTGCCTGGACAGGCACAAAGGGTGGAGGACGAGAGTGATGGGGAAGGAGGATTTAATACAAAGGATGACATGCATGATTGTATGGAATATTTGACCCAAAATTTCACGGCAAGGCCTGACATCAGTGACAACCCACTGGAAGATGTAGATCTTACTTTCTACACTGACGGTAGTTGTCACAGACAGTCGGACTCGGGAGACTTGTGTACTGGATACGCAGTCGTAGATGACCAAGGTACCATAGAAGCAGAACCGCTAGGCCCACCTCACTCAGCCCAGGTTGCTGAACTAGTTGCCCTAACCAGAGCATGGGAATTGGCTAAGGGCAAGTCAGCCAATATCTACACCGATTCTAGATACGCCTTCGGGGTAGTCCATGATTTCGGAGCCCTATGGCGCCTCAGAAATTTCATGACGGCAGCTGGTACACCGGTAGCGCATGCAGCTCACATCAAAAGGCTTCTAACAGCGATACTGGAACCTGACAGAGTGGCTGTTATCAAGTGTAAAGCACATACATATAGCCAAGACCCAGTATCACTTGGTAACAGCCGAGCAGACGAAGCTGCTAAGTTAGCAGCCGGTACCCCCAGACAGACAGACACCACACAACTGATGGTATTTAATACCATCAACACACAGAAGTTGTGTGAAATGCAAAATTTGTGTTCCACACAGGAAAAGGCAGTCTGGAAGGCAAAAGGATATGGCCAGGAGTCCTCAGGACTCTGGACGGATGGACAAGGTAAACCAGTGGCCCCCAGAGCATATCTTCCATGTTTAGCTGAAGCAGCGCACGGGCTGACTCATCTGGGCAAGGAGGGAATGTGCAAGTTGGTAAGAGCATATTGGTGCGCCCCAGGATTTTCATCCCATGCAGGTAAGAGAGCAATGTCATGCCTTACCTGTTTGAGGAAGAATATCGGAAAGGCAATACCAACAGAACCATCTCATATCCCACCTACAGGCGGCCCTTTTCAGGTAATACAGATTGACTTTATACAATTACCCCCTTGTCGAAATTTGAAATATGTACTTGTTTGTATAGATGTATTCTCAAATTGGGTCGAAGCATTTCCTGCGGCCACAAATACCGCTATGTTTACTGCTAAGAAAATTGTGCAGGAATTTGTATGTACATACGGTATCCCTAGAATAATTGAAAGTGATAGGGGTACCCATTTTACAGGTGATGTCTTTCAAGGAATGTGTAAGTTGATGGGAATTGATAGTAAGCTGCACACTCCATACCGCCCCCAGGCGAGTGCGAAGGTGGAAAGAGTGAACAGCACTATTAAAAATAAATTGAGCAAAGTTATGGCAGAAACAGGATTGACATGGCCAGAAGCTTTACCCATTGTACTATACAGCATCAGAACCACTCCCAGGTCCCCTCTTAATCTGTCCCCCTTTGAAATTCTATTTGGTCGACAACCGCATGTTATGATTAACCCTCAGGATGATTTGAAGTGTAACAATGAAGTGACTGTAAAATACCTGGTTAACATGAGTAAACAGCTAAGGAATCAAAATGACAATCTGAAATTAGTGATTCCTGATTTACCAGATAGTAATTGTCATGACATTGAACCTGGGGATTATGTAATGATACGGAATTTTCTACGCTCAGGTTGCCTTATTGACAGATGGGAAGGACCATGCCAAGTCTTATTGACTAGCACTACAGCATTGAAGGTTGCCTAGAGAGAGACTTGGGTTCATTCGTCCCATTGTAAGAAGGTTGCTGATCCAGAGAGGTCTCGTGATAAAGAACAGACGGTAGAGGAAGTTGTATCACTGGAGTGTCTGTTTCAGGAGAACTGAGACGGCACCTGAGCATTGAAAATAATAAGATTGGAGGCAGTGGTCGATCCCCTGTTCCCTTTTATTGTTTTTCTCCACTTCCCATCCCATCTCCCCCAAGTATTTCTTTCCCCCTTCTCATTCTTCTCCGTTTCCTCCTATAAGATGGACTTGCCCCAAGAGACTGTGATCCGGATTTTCCTGTTGACCATGATGTTGACCAGAGCAGTCTGTTCTGGCGAGAGTACCATGGAGGTCGAGAGAGGTTCTGGAATGGGTTCTGATGACAGAGATGGAGGCGTAGTTTTCCAAGAACAACATAATCAACAAGCAAAGGCGAGTATCAGAAAACGATCCGATAGCATTGACAATAGAAGAAATTGTGAAGGATTGTTAGCTGAAGAGAACTGTATCTGTAGGCTCTGTGACAGTGTAGTTGAGGATGGGTGTATCAAGAAATGCCAATCTAGTTTTAATATCCACATGGACCGGCATCCATTGAGTGACTATCACTCCTTAGTGGGTAATGTGTTAAATCAGACAGATTGTTGGTATGCTCTCAAGTACCTCAAGGCCATAGCAAATCAGGATTAGTGCCCTTCCCTTTAACTATAGGGGAGGTACTTGAGCTAAGTGGTGGGAGGCCGGTGGACAGGAGGTTTAATATCTCCAGTCCTCCTAGTTTGAAGCTCCACCAATATCATGTGGATAGATCCCTTGTATGTTTTAACATTTCCAATCCCCGAAAGCCGGGAAATTGGGAAGTGTCATGGAATAACCAAACCATGACCTTTTCATACAGAGCCGATAGAATGCCAACAAATACAGAACTTATACGCCACATAGCCGGTAGTGGAAAATATTTCCGATATAGGTATACCCTAGGAAGTAGGACCATGAGAGTTGGAGAGGTATCACCAGGATACTGTGCACATATCATACAAACTGATACGTGTATTAGACAGATGGGAGAATTAGGGTTAGGAGATTTCACATGGAAGATGTGTAATATGGTTATGTCCTACTCCGTCCCATATGTTCTCCCCGATGATGCATATTTCATATGCGGGAGGAAGGCGTATAAGTGGCTTGCCCCAAACTCTGAAGGATTGTGTTATATTGGAAAAGTACTGCCTGAGGTAATGACTGTATCACATATTAAAATGAAAGATATTCACCGCAGTGCCCAAGCTCCTTATACCCACACTCATTACGAGCACATCGTTAAACGGCACCTGATAGAGAGAACAGAGCATCCGGCCTCTGACCTGATCAGTGAATCCACCGGGATTCAATTCCTAATCGCGTTAGATATCACTCGCACCACCAGAGGAGTGATAAATTATAAATATATATCAGCGCTTGCAAATTTATTAGACAATATCACTGAAATGTATGATGACACATTCAGGTATACTGGAAGGGAGCTCCAAGCTTATAAAACAGAACTGGTCCAGCATAGGATGATTCTCAATTATCTCACAGCAGTGACAGGCGGATATTGTGTCACACTGGCAACGCAGTACGGCGTAAAATGCTGCACTTATATTACGAATAGCACCGAGGACCCGGTCGAGGTCATAGACCAAAAGATGGACGACATTCTCCAATTAAAGTGGGAATTCCGCAGGAGACACAATCTCACCCTTGCTGCTGTGGGTAATGAGCTGACCAGTTGGGTGTCATGGTTGAACCCGCGAAATTGGTTCTCTGGTTTAGGAGAATGGGCTCAAGGAGTTATAATGGATGTAGGGAAGTTTCTTCTATGTATCTTGGGTGTTGTCATATCGATTGGCTTGATATTTAGATGCGTTCAGGCTTTAACGAAGTGTAAACAAAGTACTAAAGTAATGAGTCTAAGGAGTGAGAACATTGTAATTCCAATGGATTTGATTTACGACCCAACGATAGAGACAATGATGTGATGAAAATGTGATTCTACGGTCCGTTTCTTTCACCTGTTTCTCCTTTTCCCCAAGATAAAAAGACCCGCTTGGAAGAGGAATTTGATGACCTTATATACAGACAACAGATGAATTAAAGAAGAAGTTTGACAACCTTGTACACAAACAACAGATGGACTATGCCATAGACCCCCAGTTTCCTTAGAAATTTTAAATTTACGCTAGCCCAATTTTTTTTGTAAGTCTATGGACATTGACAAGGCTTTTTGCATACCGTTAATAGCAAAAGCCCAAAGGAGACTTCAAACAAGACTTCAGACAAGACTTCAGACAAGACTTAAACCAACAAATGCATATCAACCTCACATAGAATACCACTGCATTTACCATAATTGTTTCTTATCTTCATCTCTACAACCTTCAGGTAATGACACACATAGTCGATAGGGAATACAGGCACAAATATCAGCATTCACATATTTCCCCCCATTCATGTATCATCAACTAAAATGTGCTCCCCCATTTTGTTGCAACTAAAAGCCGAAACGAGCTCGGTAAAGTTTGACAGCCCATCCACAGACCCGTACCACGGGATAAGAAGGAATTCAAATGTATACTTCGCAATACCTCGAAGCTTGATTTACAACACGTACGGCACGATGATACATGACCCCTCAAACATGGATTCATACACACATGCTTTTGCTATCTCACTAGGTCATACCCTTCTCACACCTTCTTCTCTCCTCCCCTACCCAACCATAGAAATGTATTTACACATGACATATATTTTTCTCTTTTTGAAATGTTTTAGAAAGTGGCAGTTATTGGTGACTGCCAAAGGGTGGACAGTCAAAGTCAGAAAAATATCATGATGCACACTACCATATTTGCACCTCATGCGTGTCCCCGCTGCGCGTGCCCAGGCTCTCCCGTGCGTACGCATACCCGCTGGTGCGTGCACCCGCAGGCGCACGGTATGCGCATTTACGGTAGATTTTGTGTGCGTCTAGCGGGCGACTCGATCGTTACATATTTTAACCATATAATGTATTTTGTAGATTATGGTCCCTTTGATAGAATCTGAAAGTTTAGTTAACGTAGCATGTTCATGAACAAAGAGATCCCTCTTTGTTTGATACGAAGGGTCAGACAAGGGTTATACAGTGGTGTTTAGTATCCATCGGAAGAGTATTTAATTAGCAATATTCCGGTGTTGGTTTGAAGCGGATAACTCGCTCGTGCGAATAGTTATGGACATAAGAAGTTTATGGACTTTTACTATATTTGCACTTTATTATCCATGCGGCGGGAAACCTAGTTTCCCACCCACCTGAGCAGTTGGAAATAGTCACAGCCCACCTGTATGAATCAACCTATGACCTTTTGTTATAATGCGAAGAGGAATTCCTGTGTCCAATGAACAATAAGAATATAGGGACCATTGTACTGTATTATGTGTAGGGTATAAAAGGACAAGCCACTCTGGGCCAGCTCTCTATTCTCTTCAACGGTTCTCATTGCTGATAATCGGGAGCTGGATATCCAGAGGTGCATGCGATTGTTTCCCTTGAGCGTAAGTTTCTCCGCAATCATATTGTCTTTATTGTTATTGTGAGCCATATCTCTCTCTCTCTCCCTCTTCTCCTTTTTCTCTCTCTTTTCCTCTTAAAAGTGTTATTGTGCTGTTATTGTATTTCATGTGTAGTTATCTGGTTAGTTAGTCTATGTTATATTGGTAGTGTATGACTTGTATTGTATTATTCTTTTGCAAATAGAACGTTTATATAAGGTGTTAGAACCTAAGATCGGTATCTGTGTATTTCTCATATTTCTAAGTATTCTCTGAGCGTCGGAGACGCTCGTACAGCTTTAAGTTAATAAGGTTACACTGTGTTACATTTACACCCTATCACTACACCAAGGTTTATTGCATAGATACATTGTTTTATGGTATAGTTATAAAGGTTTAACACGGTAAGCATCAGCGCCGCTTGTGATCTCCTCGTGGTCCCAAGCGTCCGCTACGCTAGTAGCATATCATTACGTTAGTCGGCAGCCTATAGCGTGCCTGCCTGTGATCTCTTGGCCGTGAGCGAACGTGACGCTCGAGCGTCTCGACTACGGCTAAGCGATTGTTACGCAACGTGCGTACCCTTACGGTATACCATACGCCAATAGCGTACTGTGTTCTTTCACCTTTTAGAGGGTTTTAAGTAAGATAAATATTTAGCTTTATCATACACTGCAAGTTGCTATAGCCAGAACGGAAACGAACATCTTCATTGGTCTGGAAGAGGGGGCAGTTGCATATGCATTGGGGGATATTTATTTTACACCATTATAAAAGCAGTGAAAATAATCCTATGGATGTCGTACTGCCACATGTCAATACATGTTCAATCTCTAGAGGGCCACATAGCACGGTGATGGCAGGGCCACAGGGCGCACATACCATTTAGGGAGCACCAAGGAAGGCTTTCCGCCCCAGCAGCTGAATTTCTAGAAGTCTTAATTTTATTGTCTCCTCTCTCTGCAGATAATGCAGTAAACTGCCTGGAGCTGAGCATATATAGCTAGAGGGGCCATGGGTCAGTGTTGGGAGTACTCCTCTTATCACGGACATTATGGCTTCTAAGGGCTTCTTGTCCAGTATCCATTTAGCAGGTCGACCCTACTTAGGTCCACAGTCACTAGGTCAACCACTATTGGTCGACATTGACATGGACAACCAGGACAGGTCGACATATGAAAAGGTCAACATGGCTTTTTAAAAAAATAGATTTTTTACTTTTTCATACTTCACCATCCACGTGGACTACGATTGGGAATAGTAACCTGTGCTGAGCGCAGCGGTAGTGGAGTGAGGCACCTTACCCTTCGCTCGCCAGGGGACGCGGTACACTAATTGGGGTTCCTGGTCATGTTACGGAAAAAATTACCCCAAAAACAGTTAAAAAATCCATGTAGACCATTTCATGTGTTGACTATTTGTCCATGTCAATGTCGACCAATATTGGACAACCTAATGACTGTCGGCCTTAACATGGTCGACCATTTATACCAGAACCTTCTTGTCCAAGGCCTCCCAAAAGTAAAAGGGACCTCCTGTGCTTATTTTCCTTCACTGGAACCTCACACTGATCTTTCTCTGCTTGAGCTTCTGAAAGTAATAACGAGGCACTCCCACATTAACGGATCTTGATACGTGCACACAGGATTTTTGCCTGGGGCGCCGCCTTCCGGAGGGCACAGCCGCCGTGGCAAGATCCGCTACTGGTGGTGCCCCCCCGGTGTTGTGATCGCACACCGGACGTCATTGTGGGACCGGCACATAGACGCTAGGGGTCATAATTGACCTCTAGTGTCTATGCTGTGCTATGGGAGAGACGCCATGATGTCTCTCCCATAGATCTGAGGAACAGCGCCGGCGGCCGGAGACGGAGGACAGCAGCAGTCGGGAAACAGGAGAGGGGATGGTATTTTTTTGGGGGGGGGGGGGGTGATCGGCGCTACTGGGTGCACAGTACAGGGGGCACAACTGCTGGGGGCACAGCTACAGGGGGCCTAACTGACCATGCCCCCTTGAAGCCACGCCCCTATTTTTCCCGCCCTGGGCACCACAAGGCCTAGATCCAGCCCTGCACTCCCACCAACGTAATGTACTGTAGTTCTCTTTGCATCACAGATGATTCATTCATCAGAAATCCATTCTGTAATTTGCACTTGTATTCCTTTGTACGGCTCAGTTTTAGTGGTAGCAGACGCTGGTAACTTCATATAGATGACAAATTATTCTGTTGTGATGTGATCTGCCCACATCCCCACCCTGAGGTTTAGAGTAGAGTAACCGCACAGGTAATCCAGAGTCATATGGCGGAATTCTGTTCATTATCGCGCCTGATCTCTGTGCCGGTATTGTCAGTGTCATGTGCACAGCTCAGAGTGCTACTAATCTACTGTGCATTGCATCACTGAGGCTGGTAGCAGCAGGAGTTGCAGAACCAGCTAAAATGTAGACCCTTTTTATTCATTTATAACATGGCAGCCAATAGCGGATTAGAGCTGCAGCTGGTGGGCGTGTCAATAAACAGCCAATCGGCTGCAGCATCAGCCGCAGCATCAGCCTGATCTCACAGAAGCGGCTGTTACAGAAGTTGCAGCTGCTGCTGCTTAGCATCCAGCATTAATCTAAATGATGCACAGTTGTGATTGTGATGCCCTAATAACCTATCGTTATATATTTATACAACTACGACTGACACTGTTATGATTAGGGTAAAGTGTTAGTAACTCCATCTTCACTAGGGTGCAGCAACTTGACGTGTAGCATTCCAGTTCCACTCTTGACAAATTAAAACAACAGAACGTCTTATTTATAAGCTGTTGGGATAAAATGGAGAAATTTGCAGAAGCGTTTTGTACAGTTCTATCCAATGTACCTCCACTGAAATCACTGGCAATTAAGACATACAGTAATGTATGGATTCCAGTAAGTATCAGGGTCTGCATTGCTTTAACAATTTTAGGCTGTAAATAATTTACAGACCTTTCTGTGCAGCAGCTGTGGGTGGTGGCGGGACAGAGACTAACCTCATTGGTGTTAGGGATCTGTCTTATAGTACATGAGCCAAATGATGGACGCACGTCAGAATGTTCCATGTAAGTTTTCGCTGATAAAGTCGAAGTCGGAATCTATGCTCTGAATACCAAAAAGCCTTTATACAAATGGAAATATAATATAAATATGACCATCAGCTGTTACTCTGCGCTGTAACTATGGTTAGTCAGCGTCACTCTCTCATTGATGGGGCCCAGGTGAAGAACGTGCACACAGAGGAGTAATAGTACATTGGGGGAGTGCTTGCGTTATATGGAGGCAAGCCTACCCCCAACTACCCTCTCCTAACAGAACCCTTCACTGAAACAGGCACCTGCACTGCCTCCCAAAACTCTTAAGCCCAGTACTCACGGGCCGATCAAGGAGAGATGCGTGCTGAGCGAACCGCTCAGCACACATCTCTCCTGCCGCTCAGCACAGCGCGATCTGTGCTGAGCGTGCGGGGGGAGACGGGGGGCCGCTCACTTCACCCAGCGGGTGAAGTGAGCGACCCGCTAGATTGGCCTGCATGCAGGCCAATCTAGCAGCGGCGATAGCGATGTGCGGGGCCGCGCATCGCTATCGCCGAGGGGGCTACACACGGAGCGATCCTGCCGATATTCTAAGCAATCTAGTCAGATTGCTTAGAATATCGCTCCGTGAGTACCCCCCTTTAGCATTTTGGACAAAAGTCCTGTTTGTTGGGACAGAGGAACCGGACCCTTAAATGGGGACTGTCTGGCGTAAATAGGGATAGCTGGCAGGTGTATGTATATTACACATTGGGATTCCTTAATTAACAGTGTATTTGGGTGCAACCAATCAGTAATTAGCTATCTCCTTAGCACAGCTATGACAAGGAAGCAAGTGCGTTATTGGTGGCTGATTTTTACTGCAAAGTCTGCACCTACTGTAAATCTTAGGTTTGTACAGTAGCTCTGACATAGCAGTTATAATGGCTCCCAGAAGAATCTCCTTATGAAATGCGGTATTTATAGATTATAATAAGATTTTACTCACCGGTAAATCTATTTCTCGTAGTCCGTAGTGGATGCTGGGGACTCCGTAAGGACCATGGGGAATAGACGGGCTCCGCAGGAGATTGGGCACTCTAATAAAGAATTAGTACTACTGGTGTGCACTGGCTCCTCCCTCTATGCCCCTCCTCCAGACCTCAGTTAAGGAAACTGTGCCCGGAAAAGCTGACATTACAAGGAAAGGATTTTGGGAATCCAGGGTAAGACTCATACCAGCCACACCAATCACACCGTATAACTTGTGATAACATACCCAGTTAACAGTATGAACAACAACAGCGCATCTACCAACGGATGCTAACATAACATAACCCTTTATTAAGCATTAACTATATACACGTATTGCAGAAAGTCCGCACTTGGGACGGGCGCCCAGCATCCACTACGGACTACGAGAAATAGATTTACCGGTGAGTAAAATCTTATTTTCTCTAACGTCCTAGTGGATGCTGGGGACTCCGTAAGGACCATGGGGATTATACCAAAGCTCCCAAACGGGCGGGAAAGTGCGGATGACTCTGCAGCACCGAATGGGCAAACACAAGGTCCTCCTCAGCCAGGGTATCAAACTTGTAGAATTTTGCAAAGGTGTTTGAACCCGACCAAGTAGCTGCTCGGCAAAGCTGTAATGCCGAGTCCCCCCGGGCAGCCGCCCAAGAAGAGCCCACTTTCCTTGTGGAATGGGCTTTTACTGATTTTGGATGCGGCAATCCAGCCGCAGAATGAGCCTGCTGAATCGTGTTACAGATCCAACGAGCAATAGTTTGCTTTGAAGCAGGAGCACCCAGCTTGTTGGATGCATACAGGATAAACAGCGAGTCAGTTTTCCTGACTCCAGCCGTTCTGGCTACATAAATCTTCAAAGCCCTGACTACATCAAGCAACTTGGAATCCTCCAAGTCACGAGTAGCCACAGGCACCACAGTAGGTTGGTTCAAATGAAAAGAGGACACCACCTTCGGCAGAAATTGCGGACGAGTCCGTAATTCTGCCCTGTCCATATGGAAAACCAGATATGGGCTTTTACATGACAAAGCCGCCAATTCTGACACACGCCTAGTCGAAGCTAAGGCAAATAGCATAGCCACTTTCCACGTGAGATACTTTAACTCCACGGTTTTAAGTGGCTCAAACCAGTGTGACTTCAGGAAACTCAACACCACGTTAAGATCCCAAGGTGCCACTGGAGGCACAAAAGGGGGCTGAATATGCAGCACTCCCTTAACAAATGTCTGAACTTCAGGCAGTGAAGCCAGTTCTTTTTGGAAGAAAATCGACAGAGCCGAAATCTGGACCTTAATGGAACCCAATTTTAGGCCCATAGTCACCCCTGACTGTAGGAAGTGCAGGAACCGGCCCAGCTGGAATTCCTCTGTAGGGGCCTTTCTGGCCTCACACCAAGCAACATATTTTCGCCATATACGGTGATAATGTTTTGCTGTTACGTCCTTCCTAGCCTTTATTAGCGTAGGAATAACTTCAGCCGGAATGCCTTTTAATGCTAGTATCCGGCGTTCAACCGCCATGCCGTCAAACGCAGCCGTGGTAAGTCTTGGAACAGACAGGGCCCCTGTTGCAACAGGTCCTGTCTGAGAGGCAGAGGCCATGGATCCTCTGTGAGCATCTCTTGCAGATCCGGGTACCAAGTCCTTCTTGGCCAATCCGGAAAAATTAGTATTGTTCTCACTCCTCCTTTTCTTACGATTCTCAGCACCTTGGGTATTAGAGGAAGAAGAGGAAACACATATACCGACTGGAACACCCACGGTGTTACTAGTGCGTCCACAGCTATCGCCTGAGGGTCTCTTGACCTGGCGCAATACCGTTTTAGCTTTTTGTTGAGGCGGAATGCCATCATGTCCACCTGTGGCAGTTCCCAACGATTTGCAATCTGTGAGAAGACTTCTTGATGAAGTCCCCACTCTCCCGGGTGGAGGTTGTGCCTGCTGAGGAAGTCTGCTTCCCAGTTGTCCACTCCCGGAATGAACACTGCTGACAGTGCTTGCACGTGATTCTCCGCCCAACGAAGAATCCTGGTGGCTTCCGCCATCGCCACCATGCTTCTTGTGCCGCCCTGGCGGTTTACATGAGCTACTGCGGTGATGTTGTCTGACTGAATCAGCACCGGTTGGTTGCGAAGCAGGGGCTCCGCTTGACTCAGGGCGTTGTATATGGCCCTTAGTTCCAGGATATTTATGTGCAGACAAGCCTCCTGACTTGACCACAGCCCTTGAAAGTTTCTTCCCTGAGTGACTGCCCCCCATCCTCGGAGGCTTGCATCCGTGGTCACCAGGACCCAGTCCTGTATGCCAAACCTGCGGCCCTCGAGAAGGTGAGCACTCTGCAGCCACCACAGAAGAGACACCCTGGCCCTGGCAGACAGGGTGATCAGCCGATGCATCTGAAGATGCGATCCGGACCACTTGTCCAACAGATCCCACTGAAAGATCCTCGCATGGAACCTGCCGAAGGGAATGGCCTCGTATGATGCCACCATCTTTCCCAGGACTCGCGTGCAGTGATGCACCGACACCTGTTTTGGTTTTAAGAGGTCTCTGACCAGAGTCACGAGTTCCCGAGCCTTCTGCGCCGGGAGAAACACCTTCTTATGGTCCGTGTCCAGAATCATGCCCAGGAAGGGCAGACGCGTCGTAGGAATCAGCTGCGACTTTGGAATATTCAGAATCCAGCCGTGCTGTTGCAACACTTTCTGAGAGTGTGCTACGCTGATCAGCAACTGCTCTCTGGACCTCGCCTTTATAAGGAGATCGTCCAAGTATGGGATAACTATGACTCCTTGCTTTCGAAGGAGCACCATTATTTCCGCCATTACCTTGGTAAATATCCTCGGTGCCGTGGACAGACCAAACGGCAACGTCTGGAATTGGTAGTGACAGTCCTGTACCACAAATCTGAGTTACTCCTGATGAGGTGGATAAATGGGGACATGCAGGTAAGCATCCTTGATGTCCAGAGACACCATAAAGTCCCCCTCTTCCAGGCTTGCAATGATCGCTCTGAGCGATTCCATTTTGAACTTGAACCTTTTCAGGTAAATGTTCAGGGACTTTAAATTCAATATGGGTCTGGCCGAACCGCCCGGTTTCGGTACCAAAAACATTGTGGAATAGTAAGCCTTTCCCTGTTGAGGGAGAGGGACCTTTACCACCACCTGTTGGAGATATAATTTGTGAATTGCCGCTAACACTACTTCCCTTTCTATGGGGGAAGCTGGCAGGGCTGATTTTAGGTAACGGTGAGGGGGCATCACTTCGAATTCCAGTTTGTGTCCCTGAGACACAAGCTGTATAGCCCAGGGATTCACCTGTGAGCGAACCCACTGGTGGCTGAAATGTCGGAGACGCGCCCCCACCGCTCCAGGCTCCACCTGTGGAGCCCCAGCGTCATGCGGTGGATTTAGTGGAGGCCGGGGAAGACTTTTGTTCCTGGGAACTAGCTGTATGGTGCAGCTTCTTTCCTCTACCTCTGGCAAGAAAGGAAGCACCTCTGACTTTCTTGGCTTTTTGTGATCGAAAGGACTGCATTTGGTAATACGGTGTTTTCTTAGGCTGTGAGGGAATATATGGCAAAAAATTTGACTTCCCAGCCATAGCCGTGGAAACTAGGTCCGAGAGACCGTCCCCAAACAATTCCTCACCCTTATAAGTTAAAACCTCCATGTGCTTTTTTGAGCCGGCATCACCTGTCCATTGCCGAGTCCACAGGACCCTTCTGGCAGAAATCGACATTGCATTTATTCTAGAGCCCAGTAGGCAAATGTCCCTCTGGGCATCCCTCATATATAGGACAGCGTCTTTTATATGCCCCAGGGTCAGTAAAATAGTATCCTTGTCCAAGGTATCCAGTTCCTCAGACAGAGTATCTGTCCATGCTGCTACAGCACTACACATCCAGGCTGACGCAATTGCCGGCCTCAGTAGAGTACCGGAATGTGTATAAACATACTTCAGGATACCTTCCTGCTTCCTATCCGCAGGATCCTTTAGGGAGGCCGTATCCTATGACGGCAGGGCCACCTTCTTAGATAAGCGTGTCAAAGCTTTGTCTACCCTAGGGGAGGATTCCCAGCGCACCCTGTCCGTTGGCGGGAAAGGGTACGCCATAAGTAACCTTTTGGAAATCCGCACTTTCCTATCAGGAGAATCCCATGCTTTTTCACACAACTCATTTAACTCATGTGAAGGTTGAAAGGTCACCTCTTGCCTTTTCTCCCCATACATATAAACCCTCATATAAATTCTGTAAGTGTCTGCGACGCCTGTGCTCACACCCTGTGCACAGCGTCTGCTACACTAAGGGCGTACCCTTGCGGTACCTTTTGCGCCAATTGCGTACTGTGTCTCTTAACCTTTTAAAGTGTTTTAAATAGGATAAACATATAGGCTTTGTCAACACTCTTGTGTTTCCCTTTCTTCCCCAATATTATAACCTTAAGACTCAAAGACAAAAGCTAGATGTTTACAAAGGACCTAATTACCGTAACGCTAAGTCCTAGTATATAAAGAGGGCCTTTGAATCCACAACTTTCTTCTTCAATATCCTGACAGTTTGGTATACATTTAAAAAAAAAAATGCAACATAGTGTTATGGTTTAATTGCTTTTATTTTTATTTGCTTTTATTGAATGCAGGAGACTGTGGGGGATATTTAATAAACAATTATCTAATAAAAGCTGGAAATTGTGGAGATGGAGGTACTGTAAGTTTGTTTAAAAAAATAGATAAATATTTCTTCTTCAGGTTACATACCCTTCAATATGTCGGAGGGTATGTAATCAGGGGAAGAAATATTTATCTCTTTTCTCCAGAAAACATCACTATAACATTTTCCAGTATTTATGAGAAAATTATGTTTCTTAAATATCCCCGTGTGCCATCATCTTCTTACTGGTGTATATATGGTGGTGGCAGGACCACGTGGTGTGATGGTAGCAGGACCACACAGTGCGGTGGTGGCAGGTCCAAATTCAGTGGTGGTGGCAGGTCCAAAGTCAGCGGTGGCTGTAGCTCCACAGTCAGCAGTGGTGGCAGGACCAAAGTCAGCGGTGGTGGCAAGACCAAAGTCAGCGGGGGTGGCAGGTCAAAAGTCAGTGGTGGTGGCAGGTCTAAAGTCAGTGGTGGTGGCAGGTCAAAAGTCATCGGTGGTGGCAGCTCAAAAATCAGTGGTGATGGCAGCTCCACTTGGCATGATGGTTGCAGGTCCACACAGTGCGGTGGTGGCAGGTCCAAATTCAGTGGTGGCAGGTCAAAAGTCAGCGGTGGCTGCAGCTCCAAAGTCAGCAGTGGTGGCAGGACTAAAGTCAGCGGTGGTGGCAGGTCAAAAGTAAGCGGGGGTGGCAGGTCAAAAGTCAGCGGGGGTGACAGGTTAAAAGTCAGCGGTGGTGGCAGGTCAAAAGTCAGTGGTGGTGGCAGGTCAAAAGTCATCGGTGGTGGCAGCTCAAAAATCAGTGGTGGTGGCAGCTCCACTTGGCATGATGGTTGCAGGTCCACACAGTGCGGTGGTGGCAGGTCCAAAAAAATGCAACATAGTGTTATGGTTTAATTGCTTTTATTTTTATTTGATTTTATTGAATGCAGGAGACTGCGGGGGATATTTAATAAACAATTATCTAATAAAAGCTGGAAATTGTGGAGATGGAGGTACTGTAAGTTTAAAAAAAAAGAAGAGATAAATATTTCTTCTTCAGGTTACATACCCTTCAATATGTCGGAGGGTATGTAATCAGGGGAAGAAATATTTATCTCTTTTCTCCAGAAAACATCACTATCACATTTTCCAGTATTTATGAGAAAATTATGTTTCTTAAATATCCCTGTGTGCTATCATCTTCTTACTGGTATATATATGGTGGTGGCAGGACCACGTGGTGTGGTGGTAGCAGGACCACGTGGTGTGGTGATAGCAGGACCACACAGTGCGGTGGTGGCAAGTCCAAATTCAGTGGTGGTGGCAGGTCCAAATTCAGTGGTGGGGGCAGGTCCAAAGTCAGCAGTGGCTGCAGCTCCCAAGTCAGCAGTGGCTGCAGCTCCCAAGTCAGCAGTGGCTGCAGCTCCCAAGTCAGCAGTGGCTGCAGCTCCCAAGTCAGCAGTGGCTGCAGCTCCCAAGTCAGCAGTGGCTTCAGCTCCAAAGTCAGCAGTGGTGGCAGGACCAAAGTCAGCGGTGGTGGCAGGTCAAAAGTCCGCGGTGGTGACAGGTCAAAAGTCGGTGGTGGTGGAAGGTCAAAAGTCAGTGGTGGTGGCAGGTCAAAAGTCATCGGTGGTAGCAGCTCAAAAATCAGTGGTGGTGGCAGCTCCACTTGGCATGATGGTTGCAGGTCCACACAGTGCGGTGGTGGCAGGTCCAAATTCAGTGGTGGCAGGTCCAAAGTCAGCGGTGGCTGCAGCTCCAAAGTCAGCAGTGGTGGCAGGACCAAAGTCAGCGGTAGTGGCAGGTCAAAAGTCAGTGGTGGTAGCAGGTCAAAAGTCAGCGGGGGTGGCAGGTCAAAAGTCAGCGGGGGTGGTAGGTCAAAAGTCAGCGGTGGTGGCAGGTCAAAAGTCAGTGGTGGTGGCAGGTCAAAAGTCAGCGGTGGTGGCAGATCAAAAGTCAGTGGTGGTGGCAGGTCAAAAGTCAGTGGTGGTGGCAGGTCAAAAGTAATCGGTGGTGGCAGCTCAAAAATCAGTGGTGGTGGCAGCTCCACTTGGCATGATGGTTGCAGGTCCACGCAGTGCGGTGGTGGCAGGTCTAAATTCAGTGGTAGCAGGTCCAAAGTCAGCGGTGGCTGCAGCTCCAAAGTCAGCAGTGGTGGCAGGACCAAAGTCAGTGGTGGTGGCAGGTCAAAAGTCAGTGGTGGTAGCAGGTCAAAAGTCAGCGGGGGTGGCAGGTCAAAAGTCAGCAGTGGTGGCAGGTCAAAAGTCAGTGGTGGTGGCAGCTCCACTTGGCATGATGGTTGCAGGTCCACTTGGTGCGGTGGTGGCAGGTTCACTTTGTGTGGTGGTGGCAGGACCACTTGGCATGGTGGTGGCAGATCCACTTGGCGCAGTGGTGGCAGGTCCACTTGGCACGGTGGTGGCAGGTTAACTTTACATGGTGGTGGCAGGTTAACTTTGCGCGGTGGTGGCAGATCCACTTTGTGTGGTGGTGTTAACTCTAAACTGCATGGTGGTGGCAGGTCCACTTTGCGTGGTGGTGGCAAGTTCACTTTGCACCATGTTGGCAGGTCCACTTTGCGCCGTGGTGGCAGGTTCACTTTGCGCCGTGGTGGCAGGTCCACTTTGCATGGTGGTGGCGGGTTCATTTTGCGTGGTGGTGGTGGGTCCACTTTGCGCGGTGGTGGTGGGTCCACTTTGCGCTGTGGTGGCAGGTTAACTTTGCGTGGTGGTGGCAGGTCCACTTTGCACGGTGGTGGCAGGTTCACTTTGTGTAGTGGTACCAGGTTTAAACTGCACGGTTGTGGCAGGTCCCATTTGCGCCGTGGTGGCAGGTCCACTTTGCCCCGTGGTGGCATCTCCACTTTGCGTGGTGGTGGCAGGTTCACATTGCGCGGTGGTGCCAAGTTCAATCTGCACAGTGGTTGCAGGTCCACTTTGCGTTGTGGTGGCAGGTCCACTTTGCACTGTGGTCTCAAGTCCACTTTGCATGGTGGTGGCAGGTTCACTTTGCGCCGTGGTGGCAGGTTCACTTTGCGCCGTGGTGGCAGGTCCACTTTGCATGGTGGTGGCGGGTTCATTTTGCGTGGTGGTGGTGGGTCCACTTTGTGCGGTGGTGGTGGGTCCACTTTGCGCTGTGGTGGCAGGTTAACTTTGCGTGGTGGTGGCAGGTCCACTTTGCACGGTGGTGGCAGGTTCACTTTGTGTGGTGGTACCAGGTTTAAACTGCACGGTTGTGGCAGGTCCCATTTGCGCCGTGGTGGCAGGTCCACTTTGCCCCGTGGTGGCATGTCCACTTTGCGCCGTAGTGGCAGGTCCACTTTGCGTGGTGGTGGCAGGTTCACATTGCGCGGTGGTGCCAAGTTCAATCTGCACAGTGGTTGCAGGTCCACTTTGCGTTGTGGTGGCAGGTCCACTTTGCACTGTGGTCTCAAGTCCACTTTGCATGGTGGTGGCAGGTTCACTTTGCGTGGTTGTGGCAGGTCAATTTTGCGCGGTGGTGACAGTTTCACTTTGTGTGGTGGTGGCAGGTCCACTTTGCGCGATGCTGGCAGGTTCACTTTGCGTGGTGGTGGCAGGCCCACTTTGCACGGTGGTGGCAGGTTCACTTTGTGGGGTGGTACCAGGTTTAAACTGCACGGTTGTGGTAGGCCCACTTTGCGCCGTGGTGGCAGGTTCACTTTGCCCCGTGGTGGCATGTCCACTTTGCGCCGTAGTTGCAGGTCCACTTTGCGTGGTGGTGGCAGGTTCACATTGCGCGGTGGTGCCAAGTTCAAACTGCACAGTGGCTGCAGGTCCACTTTGCGTTGTGGTGGCAGGTCCACTTTGCGCTGTGGTCTCAAGTCCAGTTTGCATGGTGGTGGCAGGTTCACTTTGCGCGGTGGTGGCAGTTCAATTTTGTGCGGTGGTGACAGTTTCACTTTGTGTGGTGGTGGCAGGTCCACTTTGTGCGGTGGTGTCAGGTTCAAAGTGCGCGCTGGTGTCATGTTGAAACTGCACGGTGGTGGCAGATCCTCTTGGTGCGGTGGTGGAATGACTAGAGTATACAAAGTAACATAGTTAACTAGGTGCTTCATCGCGCCCTACGGGCGCTCTTCACACACCGTCATAAGGGGCAACACCCCCTTAACCCCTGCACGCCTTTCTGGGGTTCAGCATTTGTATTATATAGAGTATTACCTGTATTCCTAGTTTTGTTAGTGGTTAAATATTGCATGACGAAAGGGCGTTCGATGGTGAAGGGGGCGTAGCTCCTTGCGAAGGGGAAGGGGCGGGGGAGTGGGGACTGGGGAGGGGGGCCAGAGTTGCTGCGGGTGGGGAAGGGGTGGGGGTGTTGCAGGTGAGGGAGTGGCAGGTGCAGGGCTGTTGCAGAGGGGTTCTGGAGGCGCTGCGGGTGTGGAAGGGGCGGGTGCGGGGGGTGCTGCGGGTGTTGTATTGGGTCCGGAGGTGCCGCGGGTGAGGGAGGGGCGGGATGCAGGTACGGGGGTGTGGCAGATGGGTGAGGGGGTCTGGAAGCACTGCAGGTGGCGGAGGGGCAGGTATGCAGGTGGGTAGGGGGTCCGGAGGCGCGACGGCTGGGAGAGGGGTGGGTGCGGGGGTGCAGCGGATGGGGAGGGGGTCCAGGGGTGCTGAGGGTGTGGGAGGGGCGGGTGTGGGGGTTCCATGGGTGGGGGAGGGGCGGGTGCGGGGCTGTTGCGGATGGGGTGGGGTTCCTGAGGTGCTGCGGGTGGGAAAGGGGTAGGTTCGGGGGTGCGGCGTATGAGGGAGGGGGTCCCAGAGGCGCTGCAGGTGGTGGAGGGGCGGGTCCGTGGATGGGGTAGGGGTCCGAAGGCACCACTGGTGGGGGATGGTGGGGTGGGAGGGTGCAGCGGATAGGGGAGGGGGTTCAGGGGCGCTGCAGGTGGGGGAGGGGCGGATGCGGAGGTGCAGTGGGTGGGGGAGTGGCAGGTGCGTGGTTGTTGCAGATGGGGAGGAGTTCGGGAGGTGCTGCGGGTGGGGAAGGGTGCAGGTACTGCGGGTACTGCGGGTGGGGTAGTGGGTCCGGAGGCGGTGGGGGTGCCGCGGGAGGGGGAGGGGAAGGTGTGCCGGTGCGGTGGATGGGGGAGGGGGTCAGGAGGCGCTGCAGGTGGTAAAGGGGTGGGTGCTGCAGGGGGTCCGTAGGTGCCACAGGTGGGGGAGGATGGGTGCGGGGGTGCATCGGATGGGGTAGGTGGTCCGGGGGCACTGCGGGTGGGGGAGGGGAGGGTGCGGGGGTGCCGTGAGTGGGGGAGTGGCGGGTACGGGACTGTTGCGGAAGGGGGAGAGGTTCCGGAGGCGCTGCGGTGGGGAAGGGAGCGCGGGTGCCGCGGACTGGGTAGTGGGTCCAGAGGCACTGTGGGTGGGGGAGGCTGCGGGTGGGGTAGGGGCAGGTGTGGGGATGCGGAGGATGGGAGAGGGGCTGCAGGTGGTGAAGGGGCAGGTGCCGCTGTAGGTCTTACAGTATATATATCAGTGCACATAATCTCTGTGGCAGTTAGTGAGGGTTGTTGATAGTGTAGGAGGGGTGAGGGCCAGTACACAGACAGGCGGTTAGAGAGCAGGATGAGGGTGAGTAGATGAGGGTGACAGGGCGTAGTGAAGGGGAGTACTTAGCAGATGTAGGCGTGGAGTACAGGTGTGATGTCACAGTGTGTGTACCTTTGCTCTCATGTGTGAGGTATGTGTGACGTAAGGATGTGCGGGTCGTGGTGGCTGCTAACCTCCTGGCTGCTGCTGTGACATGGTCAGTCGGCTGCAGAGGGAGGGAGCTCCGGCTCAGCAGCAGCAGGTCGTCGTCGTCCGTGTTCCTTCCTGGCCCCATTCCGCTCTACATGGTCCGTCCTGTCTGACGGGCGTCATGCCTCCACTCTGTCTGGCTGTTATCATGGGGCATGACATAGCGTCCGGAGCCCTGTGGTCTGGCTTTCACCCGCCAGGCATGGAGTTTTTCCCGGAGAGGAGCGGCGCGCGGGCTTAGGCTGCAGAGGGAGGGAGCTGCGGCGCAGCAGCAATGGTGATCAGTGAGTGTCCCGTCCTGGTGCTGTCCCGCTGCACATGCTCCGAACCGCTTGCCGCTGAGCATGGCAGCCCTTGTCTGTATGCTGCAGGTGCTCATATAGCAGTGCCTGAGCTAGCGCCCCCCCACCCTGGGGTGTGGGTGTCAGGTGGCAGGCATGGTGTCTAGCTGGGAGAGGAGCTGCGGGCGGCCACCCACTGCCTGCAAGTACTCACTGCTACTACCACTGGGCATCCTCACCTCCCTATACTATGGGCAGGGTCTTGTAATTGACTCTGCTGCTGGCACAGGGTATGGGGTAGCTCCCTGCAGAAGATGCAGTTGACTCCGCCCAGTGCTGTGACTCCTTCCAACGTTAGACACACAGGCACAGAGTCACAGATCTGGGCTATTATATAGGCAATGAGGTTGAAAAAAGACAAGTTATTCATCGAGTTCAACCTTTATTTTTGATACTATACTATTCTGTATATAATAGAGATGAGCGCCTGAAATTTTTCGGGTTTTGTGTTTTGGTTTTGGGTTCGGTTCCGCGGCCGTGTTTTGGGTTCGACCGCGTTTTGGCAAAACCTCACCGAATTTTTTTTGTCGGATTCGGGTGTGTTTTGGATTCGGGTGTTTTTTTCAAAAAACACTAAAAAACAGCTTAAATCATAGAATTTGGGGGTCATTTTGATCCCAAAGTATTATTAACCTCAAAAACCATAATTTACACTCATTTTCAGTCTATTCTGAATACCTCACACCTCACAATATTATTTTTAGTCCTAAAATTTGCACCGAGGTCGCTGTGTGAGTAAGATAAGCGACCCTAGTGGCCGACACAAACACCGGGCCCATCTAGGAGTGGCACTGCAGTGTCACGCAGGATGTCCCTTCCAAAAAACCCTCCCCAAACAGCACATGACGCAAAGAAAAAAAGAGGCGCAATGAGGTAGCTGTGTGAGTAAGATTAGCGACCCTAGTGGCCGACACAAACACCGGGCCCATCTAGGAGTGGCACTGCAGTGTCACGCAGGATGGCCCTTCCAAAAAACCCTCCCCAAACAGCACATGACGCAAAGAAAAAAAGAGGCGCAATGAGGTAGCTGTGTGAGTAAGATTAGCGACCCTAGTGGCCGACACAAACACCGGGCCCATCTAGGAGTGGCACTGCAGTGTCACGCAGGATGGCCCTTCCAAAAAACCCTCCCCAAACAGCACATGACGCAAAGAAAAAAGAGGCGCAATGAGGTAGCTGTGTGAGTAAGATTAGCGACCCTAGTGGCCGACACAAACACCGGGCCCATCTAGGAGTGGCACTGCAGTGTCACGCAGGATGTCCCTTCCAAAAAACCCTCCCCAAACAGCACATGACGCAAAGAAAAAAAGAGGCGCAATGAGGTAGCTGTGTGAGTAAGATTAGCGACCCTAGTGGCCGACACAAACACCGGGCCCATCTAGGAGTGGCACTGCAGTGTCACGCAGGATGTCCCTTCCAAAAAACCCTCCCCAAACAGCACATGACGCAAAGAAAAAAAGAGGCGCAATGAGGTAGCTGTGTGAGTAAGATTAGCGACCCTAGTGGCCGACACAAACACCGGGCCCATCTAGGAGTGGCACTGCAGTGTCACGCAGGATGTCCCTTCCAAAAAACCCTCCCCAAACAGCACATGACGCAAAGAAAAAAAGAGGCGCAATGAGGTAGCTGACTGTGTGAGTAAGATTAGCGACCCTAGTGGCCGACACAAACACCGGGCCCATCTAGGAGTGGCACTGCAGTGTCACGCAGGATGGCCCTTCCAAAAAACCCTCCCCAAACAGCACATGACGCAAAGAAAAAAAGAGGCGCAATGAGGTAGCTGTGTGAGTAAGATTAGCGACCCTAGTGGCCGACACAAACACCGGGCCCATCTAGGAGTGGCACTGCAGTGTCACGCAGGATGGCCCTTCCAAAAAACCCTCCCCAAACAGCACATGACGCAAAGAAAAAAGAGGCGCAATGAGGTAGCTGTGTGAGTAAGATTAGCGACCCTAGTGGCCGACACAAACACCGGGCCCATCTAGGAGTGGCACTGCAGTGTCACGCAGGATGTCCCTTCCAAAAAAACCCTCCCCAATCAGCACATGATGCAAAGAAAAAGAAAAGAAAAAAGAGGTGCAAGATGGAATTGTCCTTGGGCCCTCCCACCCACCCTTATGTTGTATAAACAAAACAGGACATGCACACTTTAACCAACCCATCATTTCAGTGACAGGGTCTGCCACACGACTGTGACTGATATGACGGGTTGGTTTGGACCCCCCCCAAAAAAGAAGCAATTAATCTCTCCTTGCACAAACTGGCTCTACAGAGGCAAGATGTCCACCTCATCTTCACCCTCCGATATATCACCGTGTACATCCCCCTCCTCACAGATTATCAATTCGTCCCCACTGGAATCCACCATCTCAGCTCCCTGTGTACTTTGTGGAGGCAATTGCTGCTGGTCAATGTCTCCGCGGAGGAATTGATTATAATTCATTTTAATGAACATCATCTTCTCCACATTTTCTGGATGTAACCTCGTACGCCGATTGCTGACAAGGTGAGCGGCGGCACTAAACACTCTTTCGGAGTACACACTTGTGGGAGGGCAACTTAGGTAGAATAAAGCCAGTTTGTGCAAGGGCCTCCAAATTGCCTCTTTTTCCTGCCAGTATAAGTACGGACTGTGTGACGTGCCTACTTGGATGCGGTCACTCATATAATCCTCCACCATTCTATCAATGTTGAGAGAATCATATGCAGTGACAGTAGACGACATGTCCGTAATCGTTGTCAGGTCCTTCAGTCCGGACCAGATGTCAGCATCAGCAGTCGCTCCAGACTGCCCTGCATCACCGCCAGCGGGTGGGCTCGGAATTCTGAGCCTTTTCCTCGCACCCCCAGTTGCGGGAGAATGTGAAGGAGGAGATGTTGACAGGTCGCGTTCCGCTTGACTTGACAATTTTGTCACCAGCAGGTCTTTCAACCCCAGCAGACCTGTGTCTGCCGGAAAGAGAGATCCAAGGTAGGCTTTAAATCTAGGATCGAGCACGGTGGCCAAAATGTAGTGCTCTGATTTCAACAGATTGACCACCCGTGAATCCTTGTTAAGCGAATTAAGGGCTGCATCCACAAGTCCCACATGCCTAGCGGAATCGCTCCCTTTTAGCTCCTTCTTCAATGCCTCCAGCTTCTTCTGCAAAAGCCTGATGAGGGGAATGACCTGACTCAGGCTGGCAGTGTCTGAACTGACTTCACGTGTGGCAAGTTCAAAGGGCATCAGAACCTTGCACAACGTTGAAATCATTCTCCACTGCACTTGAGACAGGTGCATTCCATCTCCTATATCGTGCTCAATTGTATAGGCTTGAATGGCCTTTTGCTGCTCCTCCAACCTCTGAAGCATATAGAGGGTTGAATTCCACCTCGTTACCACTTCTTGCTTCAGATGATGGCAGGGCAGGTTCAGTAGTTTTTGGTGGTGCTCCAGTCTTCTGTACGTGGTGCCTGTACGCCGAAAGTGTCCCGCAATTTTTCTGGCCACCGACAGCATCTCTTGCACGCCCCTGTCGTTTTTTAAAAAATTCTGCACCACCAAATTCAAGGTATGTGCAAAACATGGGACGTGCTGGAATTTGCCCATATTTAATGCACACACAATATTGCTGGCGTTGTCCGATGCCACAAATCCACAGGAGAGTCCAATTGGGGTAAGCCATTCCGCGATGATCTTCCTCAGTTGCCGTAAGAGGTTTTCAGCTGTGTGCGTATTCTGGAAAGCGGTGATACAAAGCGTAGCCTGCCTAGGAAAGAGTTGGCGTTTGCGAGATGCTGCTACTGGTGCCGCCGCTGCTGTTCTTGCGGCGGGAGTCCATACATCTACCCAGTGGGCTGTCACAGTCATATAGTCCTGACCCTGCCCTGCTCCACTTGTCCACATGTCCGTGGTTAAGTGGACATTGGGTACAACTGCATTTTTTAGGACACTGGTGAGTCTTTTTCTGACGTCCGTGTACATTCTCGGTATCGCCTGCCTAGAGAAGTGGAACCTAGATGGTATTTGGTAACGGGGGCACACTGCCTCAATAAATTGTCTAGTTCCCTGTGAACTAACGGCGGATACCGGACGCACGTCTAACACCAACATAGTTGTCAAGGACTCAGTTATCCGCTTTGCAGTAGGATGACTGCTGTGATATTTCATCTTCCTCGCAAAGGACTGTTGAACAGTCAATTGCTTACTGGAAGTAGTACAAGTGGGCTTACGACTTCCCCTCTGGGATGACCATCGACTCCCAGCGGCAACAACATCAGCGCCAGCAGCAGTAGGCGTTACACACAAGGATGCATCGGAGGAATCCCAGGCAGGAGAGGACTCGTCAGAATTGCCAGTGACATGGCCTGCAGGACTATTGGCATTCCTGGGGAAGGAGGAAATTGACACTGAGGGAGTTGGTGGGGTGGTTTGCGTGAGCTTGGTTACAAGAGGAAGGGATTTACTGGTCAGTGGACTGCTTCCGCTGTCACCCAAAGTTTTTGAACTTGTCACTGACTTATTATGAATGCGCTGCAGGTGACGTATAAGGGAGGATGTTCCGAGGTGGTTAACGTCCTTACCCCTACTTATTACAGCTTGACAAAGGGAACACACGGCTTGACACCTGTTGTCCGCATTTCTGGTGAAATACCTCCACACCGAAGAGCTGATTTTTTTGGTATTTTCACCTGGCATGTCAACGGCCATATTCCTCCCACGGACAACAGGTGTCTCCCCGGGTGCCTGACTTAAACAAACCACCTCACCATCAGAATCCTCCTGGTCAATTTCCTCCCCAGCGCCAGCAACACCCATATCCTCCTCATCCTGGTGTACTTCAACACTGACATCTTCAATCTGACTATCAGGAACTGGACTGCGGGTGCTCCTTCCAGCACTTGCAGGGGGCGTGCAAATGGTGGAAGGCGCATGCTCTTCACGTCCAGTGTTGGGAAGGTCAGGCATCGCAACCGACACAATTGGACTCTCCTTGTGGATTTGGGATTTCAAAGAACGCACAGTTCTTTGCGGTGCTTTTGCCAGCTTGAGTCTTTTCAGTTTTCTAGCGAGAGGCTGAGTGCTTCCATCCTCATGTGAAGCTGAACCACTAGCCATGAACATAGGCCAGGGCCTCAGCCGTTCCTTGCCACTCCGTGTGGTAAATGGCATATTGGCAAGTTTACGCTTCTCCTCCGACAATTTTATTTTAGGTTTTGGAGTCCTTTTTTTACTGATATTTGGTGTTTTGGTTTTGACATGCTCTGTACTATGCCATTGGGCATCGGCCTTGGCAGACGACGTTGCTGGCATTTCATCGTCTCGGCCATGACTAGTGGCAGCAGCTTCAGCACGAGGTGGAAGTGGATCTTGATCTTTCCCTAATTTTGGAACCTCAACATTTTTGTTCTCCATATTTTAATAGGCACAACTAAAAGGCACCTCAGGTAAACAATGGAGATGGATGGATTGGATACTAGTATACAATTATGGACGGGCTGCCGAGTGCCGACACAGAGGTAGCCACAGCCGTGAACTACCGCACTGTACTGTGTCTGCTGCTAATATATAGACTGGTTGATAAAGAGATAGTATACTCGTAACTAGTATGTATGTATAAAGAAAGAAAAAAAAACCACGGTTAGGTGGTATATACAATTATGGACGGGCTGCCGAGTGCCGACACAGAGGTAGCCACAGCCGTGAACTACCGCACTGTACTGTGTCTGCTGCTAATATATAGACTGGTTGATAAAGAGAGAGTATACTCGTAACTAGTATGTATGTATAAAGAAAGAAAAAAAAACCACGGTTAGGTGGTATATACAATTATGGACGGGCTGCCGAGTGCCGACACAGAGGTAGCCACAGCCGTGAACTACCGCACTGTACTGTGTCTGCTGCTAATATATAGACTGGTTGATAAAGAGATAGTATACTCGTAACTAGTATGTATGTATAAAGAAAGAAAAAAAAACCACGGTTAGGTGGTATATACAATTATGGACGGGCTGCCGAGTGCCGACACAGAGGTAGCCACAGCCGTGAACTACCGCACTGTACTGTGTCTGCTGCTAATATATAGACTGGTTGATAAAGAGATAGTATACTCGTAACTAGTATGTATGTATAAAGAAAGAAAAAAAAACCACGGTTAGGTGGTATATACAATTATGGACGGGCTGCCGAGTGCCGACACAGAGGTAGCCACAGCCGTGAACTACCGCACTGTACTGTGTCTGCTGTTAATATATAGACTGGTTGATAAAGAGATAGTATACTCGTAACTAGTATGTATGTATAAAGAAAGAAAAAAAAAACACGGTTAGGTGGTATATACAATTATGGACGGGCTGCCGAGTGCCGACACAGAGGTAGCCACAGCCGTGAACTACCGCACTGTACTGTGTCTGCTGCTAATATATAGACTGGTTGATAAAGAGATAGTATACTCGTAACTAGTATGTATGTATAAAGAAAGAAAAAAAAACCACGGTTAGGTGGTATATACAATTATGGACGGGCTGCCGAGTGCCGACACAGAGGTAGCCACAGCCGTGAACTACCGCACTGTACTGTGTCTGCTGCTAATATATAGACTGGTTGATAAAGAGATAGTATACTCGTAACTAGTATGTATGTATAAAGAAAGAAAAAAAAACCACGGTTAGGTGGTATATACAATTATGGACGGGCTGCCGAGTGCCGACACAGAGGTAGCCACAGCCGTGAACTACCGCACTGTACTGTGTCTGCTGCTAATATATAGACTGGTTGATAAAGAGATAGTATACTCGTAACTAGTATGTATGTATAAAGAAAGAAAAAAAAACCACGGTTAGGTGGTATATACAATTATGGACGGGCTGCCGAGTGCCGACACAGAGGTAGCCACAGCCGTGAACTACCGCACTGTACTGTGTCTGCTGCTAATATATAGACTGGTTGATAAAGAGATAGTATACTCGTAACTAGTATGTATGTATAAAGAAAGAAAAAAAAACCACGGTTAGGTGGTATATACAATTATGGACGGGCTGCCGAGTACCGACACAGAGGTAGCCACAGCCGTGAACTACCGCACTGTACTGTGTCTGCTGCTAATATATAGACTGGTTGATAAAGAGATAGTATACTCGTAACTAGTATGTATGTATAAAGAAAGAAAAAAAAACCACGGTTAGGTGGTATATACAATTATGGACGGGCTGCCGAGTGCCGACACAGAGGTAGCCACAGCCGTGAACTACCGCACTGTACTGTGTCTGCTGCTAATATATAGACTGGTTGATAAAGAGATAGTATACTCGTAACTAGTATGTATGTATAAAGAAAGAAAAAAAAACCACGGTTAGGTCACTGGTATATACAATTATGGACGGGCTGCCGAGTGCCGACACAGAGGTAGCCACAGCCGTGAACTACCGCACTGTACTGTGTCTGCTGCTAATATATAGACTGGTTGATAAAGAGATAGTATACTCGTAACTAGTATGTATGTATAAAGAAAGAAAAAAAAACCACGGTTAGGTGGTATATACAATTATGGACGGGCTGCCGAGTGCCGACACAGAGGTAGCCACAGCCGTGAACTACCGCACTGTACTGTGTCTGCTGCTAATATATAGACTGGTTGATAAAGAGATAGTATACTCGTAACTAGTATGTATGTATAAAGAAAGAAAAAAAAACCACGGTTAGGTGGTATATACAATTATGGACGGGCTGCCGAGTGCCGACACAGAGGTAGCCACAGCCGTGAACTACCGCACTGTACTGTGTCTGCTGCTAATATATAGACTGGTTGATAAAGAGATAGTATACTCGTAACTAGTATGTATGTATAAAGAAAGAAAAAAAAACCACGGTTAGGTGGTATATACAATTATGGACGGGCTGCCGAGTGCCGACACAGAGGTAGCCACAGCCGTGAACTACCGCACTGTACTGTGTCTGCTGCTAATATAGACTGGTTGATAAAGAGATAGTATACTACTAATATTATATACTGGTGGTCAGGTCACTGGTCACTAGTCACACTGGCAGTGGCACTCCTGCAGCAAAAGTGTGCACTGTTTAATTTTAATATAATATTATGTACTCCTGGCTACTGCTATAACCTATAACTGGCACTGCAGTAGTGCTCCCCAGTCTCCCCCACAATTATAAGCTGTGTGAGCTGAGCAGTCAGACAGATATATAATATATATATAGATGATGCAGCACACTGGCCTGAGCCTGAGCAGTGCACACAGATATGGTATGTGACTGACTGAGTCACTGTGTGTATCGCTTTTTTCAGGCAGAGAACGGATATATTAAATAAACTGCACTGTGTGTCTGGTGGTCACTCACTATATAATATATTATGTACTCCTGGCTCCTGCTATAACCTATAACTGGCACTGCAGTAGTGCTCCCCAGTCTCCCCCACAATTATAAGCTGTGTGAGCTGAGCAGTCAGACAGATATATATAATATTATATATAGATAATAGATGATGCAGCACACTGGCCTGAGCCTGAGCAGTGCACACAGATATGGTATGTGACTGAGTCACTGTGTGCTGTGTATCGCTTTTTTCAGGCAGAGAACGGATTATAAATAAAAGTGGTGGTCACTGGTCACTATCAGCAAAACTCTGCACTGTACACTACTGAGTACTCCTAATGCTCCCCAAAATTAGTAAATCAAGTGTCTCTCTAATCTATTCTAATTCTAAACGGAGAGGACGCCAGCCACGTCCTCTCCCTATCAATCTCAATGCACGTGTGAAAATGGCGGCGACGCGGGCTCCTTATATAGAATCCGAGTCTCGCGATAGAATCCGAGCCTCGCGAGAATCCAACAGCGTCATGATGACGTTCGGGCGCGCTCGGGTTAACCGAGCAAGGCGGGAAGATCCGAGTCGCTCGGACCCGTGAAAAAAAACATGAAGTTCTGGCGGGTTCGGATTCAGAGAAACCGAACCCGCTCATCTCTAGTATATAACCATAGATTTACCCATAATGACTCGAGTGAAGACTGTTTTAGTCTAGCTGACAACTAGAATGCATACTTTTTCTAAAATACATCCATTTTAAATGCTATATCCTTGGATATCTTTTTCAGTTACAAATGTATCTATTTCGAAACTTATTGACTGAGTCCGCCATTACTACCTTCTCTGGCAAAGAATTCCAGATCCTTACTGCCCTTACTGTGAAGAACCTTCGATAGGTATAAAATTTTCTGTCCTCTAACCTCAGAGGGTGTCCACGTGCCCTCTGTAGAGATCTCTCGCTAAACAAATGGCATGTTTGCTCCATGTATTGTCCATATATATATATATATAATCTCTATCCTAGTAAGCCTTTCCTCATAATACAGTGCCTCTAACCCCTTTATCAATTTCGTAGCTCGCCTCTGAACCCTATCAAGGTCTAAGACAGTGGTTTCCAAACTTTTTTGAATCAGGGCGCCCTAGAATATCAGATGTTTTTTCACGGCACCCGTAGGCCAAAAATGTCTTTGTTTGGTGAGGGACAAGATTTGCTTCTGTTTGGCCACATATTTTATGACTGGCAGCCACCAGCACTGGTTTTGCCTATTATATTGACCATGAATAATTTGAATTGGTCCTGGACCACCAACCCAGGGCACCCCTGCAAGTGTCCCGAGGCACCCCAGGGAGCCACGGCACACAGTTTGGGAACCTCTGGTCTAAGATATCTTTTTTATAGTGAGGTGTCCAGAATTGTACACAATATACAAGATGTGGCCGTACCCAGGGCTGGATTAACAATGGGGCAGATGGAGCTGCAGCTCCAAGCCCCCCATGAAAATAGGCCCACAGGATCAGCTGCAGTGTTGACAGGAAAAAATAATTTCTGTCACCACCAGCAGCCATCCGAAAACCAACACAGTAACCCCATGTCAGTTCAAAGCTCTGCTTCTGCCACCCTGGCGCAGTGTGCCTGAAGCCCCGCCCACTCAACCACGGCTGTCTGAACTTGAAGCCCTGCCCACAAACCCGCTGTCTGTCTGAACATAAAGCACTATCACTCTAAGCCCCGCCCACTCACCCCTCCAGGTGTCTGAATTTAAAGAGTCAGTCAGCTGAAGCCCCGCCCACTCACCCACGGCTGTCCGAAGCCCCAGCCCAAGCCTTCTGGCCTCCTGAAGCCCTGCTCATTCAGCCTCCCACCCGAAGCTCTGTCCATGCCGCTGGTTGTTTGAAGCCCCGCCAATCATCCCCCACCCATTCATGTTTGCTGGTGGAAGTCACATCCCCAGCTGTAAAGCACAGCCACCGAAGGAGCCGCTGCCTAGTGACGTGGAGCGAGAAGAACTAGTACTAGTAAGTCTTTATTACGAAACTGATTTTTTTCAAGGATTGCAACAGCAACCCTGGGACCCCGCAGTTTTATCTTGCCATGTGATTTGAGCAATGGTCTGGTCAGGGCTGTTTCTTGCTATTACTGCTCCCAGTGTGACAGGTGGGTGGAGACAATAGAACTCTAGCGGCGGTGTGACGTCAACAGACACCAGTGGGGGTCGAGGGCTTGCAGACACCCTGTGTGATTGCACGGCTATACCGTCCCTGCAAACGGCCCTGGGTCTGGTGTTCCTGCACTCTGTGGTAGCAGTCAAATTAAGATACGGGCCCTCATTCCGAGTTGTTCGCTCGCTAGGTACTTTTAGCAGAAATGCACACGCTAAGCCGCCGCCTACTGGGAGTGAATCTTAGCTTTGCAGAATTGCGAACGAAAGATTAGCAGAATTGCAAATAGAAATTTCTTAGCAGTTTCTGAGTAGCTCGAGACTTACTCCTACACTGCGATCAGTTCAGTCCTTTTCGTTCCTGGTTTGACATCACAAACACACCCAGTATTCGTCCAGACACTCCCCCGTTTCTCCAGACTCTCCTGCGTTTTTCCCTGAAACACCTGCGTTTTTCCGCACACTCCCATAAAACGGCCAGTTTCTGCCCAGAAACACCCACTTCCTGTCAATCACACTACGATCAGCAGAACGATGAAAAAACTTTGTTAGGCCGTGAGTAAAATACCAAACTTTTGTGCAAAATTACTTGGCGCAGCCGCACTGCGAACATTGCGCATGCGCAGTTTGCGACTAATCGCTCCGTAGCGAAAAAAAATAACGAGCGAACAACTCGGAATGAGGGCCACTGTTGGAGCTGCAAAGAATTTTTATTTTTCCTGTGGCAGACAATATGTATCTATATTTTCCCTTTGGTGTACAATGGGGCCCACTTATCCTGAATCACATATTGAATGCGATCTGGGCAGGATCTTACTCCCAGGATCGCATTACAATATGCAATCCTATCACCAGAATGTATAATGAAGAACAGGCAAGAAGCCAGTCCCTGCGATGTGTTGTGACGGCTGCCGGGGGCTCCACACATGCGTGGTCAGCTCAGACCGCACTGCACAGCAGACACTTCCGGGGGGACTCTCTGCCTGGCCAGCTATGCAATGTGTGGCCCATAGGCTACTGCCATCTTCATATGGTGGTAGCTGCAGGGGCAGTATCAGGAATACATCGCATTCCGGATATTGTTAAGTTGGGCGCGTTGCATCTTCCGTAAAAACCTATGGTGGAAGCAGCTGCGGGCAGCAATGAAGGGATCACAGAAGCTTTTCTAGATACCTGCTGCGGTCCCTCCTTCTTACATTCAAGTGTTACCTAATATTTGTGGCTAACCCCAGAAAAATGGGTGTTTTGGGGTGGTATAGCCGCAAATATACTATGATAAATGGGCCCCAATGTGTGTTTGTGTTTTTTCCTTTGGGAGACAATGGGTGGTATTCAATTGTTTGTAAAGTCAGTTGGGTGTCTGTTTCTACCTATCTAATAGACAGGACAAAAACACCCAACCGACTTCTCAAACAATTGAATATCCCCCAATGTGTGTGGTTTTCCCGTGGCGGACAGTTTGGGGAATTCAATTAAGAAAATTCACTTCTGTTTGTATCCTGTGCTCTTTTGTTATATGAAAACTGCAACAAAGTGAATTTTCATACAAGAAGATCCAGGAAATCCAAGAATTTGACCACCTCTAAGTAAGGAATGTATAGTATTTATCTTGTTTCTTAAATCTGTGTATTTCGCTTTATCCACTAAGCGCAGACAACTGTACCTTTTGACCATATCGTTGTCTATCTTTATGTTTCTAGTGGGTGCAGTAACGGCCATTTTGGTTTTAGATATATGAACGTTGGCATTTTTGCGCACATATAAGGGATCCTCAAATATTGAAGACAATGAGTGTGTTTTTTTCTGTGGGGGACAATGAGTGTGTTGTTTCCTGTGGGGGCCGCTGTGTCTTGACTTCTTGGAATTTCTTTTTTTGTCTGCTGTGGAATAAGTTATTTAATTATAAACTTTTTCGGTTAATAAATGTATTAATTATGAAAATAGCTGGCTGTATTGAGGTCTACAGTGTCAGTTTGGTGGTGGTTGGGGGCACAGTGTTTCCAGAATCAAAGCCAGACTGACACTGCTGGAGAGGGATTAGAAGATCTCTCTCCTGCGAGTAAGCCTCCATAGGCTTAATGCAGTTTATACCAGCTGATCATGGTGTAAACTAACATAGGGCCTAATTCAAACCTGATCGCAACAGCAAAATTTTTCTCTAATGGGCAAAACCATGGCCCTCATTCCGAGTTGTTCGCTCGTTAGCTGCCTTTAGCAGCTTTGCACACGCTAAGCCGCCGCCTACTGGGAGTGAATCTTAGCTTTGCAGAATTGCGAACGAAAGATTCGCAGAATTGCGAATAGAATAGCAATTAGAAATTTCTTTGCAGTTTCCGAGTAGCTCGAGACTTACTCTGCCACTGCGATCAGTTCAGTCCTTTTCGTTCCTGGTTTGACGTCACAAACACACCCAGCGTTCGTCCAGACACTCCCCTGTTTCTCCAGCCACTCCCGCGTTTTCCCCCAGAAACGGCAGCGTTTTTTCGCACACACCCATAAAACGGGCAGTTTCCGCCCAGAAACACCCACTTCCTGTCAATCACACTCCGATCACCAGAACGATGAAAAATCTTTGTTAAGCCGTGAGTAAAATACCAAACTTTTGTGCTAATTTACTTGGCGCATGCGCATTGCGAACATTGCGCATGCGCAGTTTGCGACTTATCGCACCGATGCGAAGAAAAATAACGAGCGAACAACTCGGAATGAGGGCCCATGTGCAGTGCAGGTGGGGAAGATGTAACAAGTTCAGAGAGAGTTAGATTTGGGTGGGGTGTGTTCAAACTGAAATCTAAATTGCAGTGCAAAAATAAAGCAGCCAGTATTTACCCTGCACAGAATTAGCTTTCTGCCTGAGTTCTCTGTGAAATCTCCTGCATTAGGATATTTAGTACACTTAAAAAAAATAAAAAAAAATAGTTATAGCTGCACTATAAAGTGGTTGATGGTAGGCTTTGGTTATGCCCTCCACGGAGATAGTCAGACCCAACGGCTTAGGCCACACACCCCTGTGCAGACCCCACTCACACATCATTGGCCACGCCCCCAAATCACTAGTCACCCCCCCCCGAAGCAGCACACAATAGGCCCTCAATTCATTTCTGACCAGGCCCATGTGGACCTTAATCTGGCACTGGCCGTACCAATGATTTATATTATGGTGGGATTACACTTTCATCCCTTGTCTCTATTCCCCGTTTTATGCATGCTAAAACCTTATTTGCCTTCGTTGCTGCAGTTTGACATTGGGTACGGTTGTTAAGTCTGTTACCAGTGAGCACTCCCAAATCTTTTTCTATTACCGTTTTCCCCTACATTCTCCCCATTTCATTTGTAGGTGGCATGATTATTTTTAGTCCCAAAGTGCATGACTTTACATTTTTCTATATTACACCTCATTCTCCATTTAGCTGCCCAAACTTCCAGTTTACATAAGTCGTTCTATAGGGACTCTGAATCCTTGTCTGAGTTAATTACCCTACATAGTTTAGTATCATCTGCAAAAACTGACACTGTGCTTTCCAGACCTATTCCTAGGTCATTAATAAATATATTGAACAGTAATGGCCGAGTACTGACCCTTGGGTATTCCACTGAATACAGTGGCCCAGTTGGAGAACACCCCATTAACAACAACTTGCTGTTCCCTGTTATCCAGCCAATTACTTACCCAATTTAGGGAGCACCAAGACGCTCCACCGCAGTAGATGTTACCTCTCACTGCTGTTATGGCAATAAACTGCCTGGAGGTGAAAGAGCTACAGGAGCCACAGGCCAGTGACATCACAATGACATCACAATGGAGTACAGATCACAGACATATTAAGGCAAGAAAATCAGGTCATTGGTCTCCATGTGATAGATGACCATATATTAGCATATGCTGAGCTGTGGAAACCCCAACATCCTGACATGTGCGGGTTGAGACTGAAGGATCCTTAGTTGCTGGGTGTCAGTGCTAATGTTATTATGTTTGTCAGGTCTGTGACCATCTAAGGAGTATATTTACAAAACAATGATACCACTTAACTTGTGCGAGTGGTAATAGAAGACTCTCCACACAACACAATGTATCTTGGTTAACCACTTGCCTGGCATGGTGGCATCAGATGCGACCACACCAGCAAGTGCTTTATCTGACCTGGTCACACAGGATGCGACAAATCAGAAAGAGAGTGTTAGCAGTGTTAGGGAAGAGAAACTTCCCTCCGCTGCTGCTGTCAGAGGCACCGCAATGCGCAGGCGTGTTGCATGGGTAGAAAGTGGATTGCCGCTCAGCGATGGGTTTGTGCGGCGTATCCGTTCGCATGGGCGATCTCAAGGAGGAAGAAGGCGTTTGTGGGTGGCAACTGACCGTTTTCATGGAGTGTCTTTAAAAACGCTGGCGTGTCCATGCGTTTGCAGGGAGGGTTCCTGACGTCAAATCCTTTCCCGGACAGGCTGATGTGATCGCAGCGGCTGAGTAAGTCCTGGGCTGCGCAGAGACTGCACAAAATCTGTTTGTACAGCTCAGCAACACATGTGATCGCACACTTGCACAGCTAAAATACACTGTAGGCGGTGACTATCTGAATGCAGCAGTGCAAAAATTGCTTGCTAGTGATCAGGTCTGAATTAGCCCCACTGTCTTTAGGAACTGTTATGTAGGAACAGACCTATAAGAATTTCCACTGAAAAACTCCATTATCAAAGAACATTCAACTGAAATAAAAGAAAAAGTTATCAACAAACATCAATGAAAGTAAAGCGGAATATAGCTGCACTTATTCACAGAGACTTGAATTTTCCTCGTTCACTCTCGGTACGGAAGCTTATGGCAATTTATATCACTCTTAGAAGAAAACCTGCAATAGACTTAGGAAATGTATATTCCTGCAGGACTAAAACCAGGGCCGTAACTAGGGGGGGCTAAGTGGGGCATGTGCAGGATTTTAGGGGGCACCGAGGAGTTACAGGAGAGCACGGTTGTTTTGTTCTTGTTTTTTTTTCTGTCAGTGCTGTGCTGCTCCAGTGAGTCAGCAGACGGCTTCAGGGGCAGTGTCTCTGACCCACCTGTCTGCCCACAGCTTGCTCCGGCGCTATGCAGGTGATCTCCAGTACCTGGGATCTGTCTTAAACTCTCTTCTTTACCATGCAGCGCTGCGACTAGCGTGCGGTGCACCATGCAAGCTATAGAAGCGAGCTGTTGGTGCTGTGTTATTCAGCAGGGTATGATCCCGGCTGCCTGCCCAGCACCAACCAATAACAAGCTGCAGGCTGCACCACATTGAGAGGACACACTGCCCTAGGCTTATGCTTGTTAACAGGTGCAGTCACTGATGTTACAGAAATCAAAGGCTCACTTTGCTAGCTATCCACTTGTCAGTGTAAACAAAGAGCCTGGACAGCCTCCATCTCTCACCGAGTATCACTACAGCAGCTTTATGGTGAGTTTAAAGACAGACTTTATTATCGGCACTGTGGTCCCAGTTAGCAGTATCAACCTCCGCTTTGCCTCCCAAATGGGGGGATTTGGTGTAGCTTATAGGAGGATATAGTGTAGTGATGTAGTGTACCATATAGGGTATGTAGTGTAGTAATGTATTGCAGTATATAGGGGCAGGTAGTGCAGAGTATAGGGGGATATAGTGTAGTGATGTAGTGTACCATATAGGGTATGTAGTGTAGTAATGTATTGCAGTATATACGGGGCAGGTAGTGCAGAGTATAGGGGGATATAGTAGAGATGAGCGCCGGAAATTTTTCGGGTTTTGTGTTTTGGTTTTGGGTTCGGTTCCGCGGCCGTGTTTTGGGTTCGACCGCGTTTTGGCAAAACCTCACCGAATTTTTTTTGTCGGATTCGGGTGTGTTTTGGATTCGGGTGTTTTTTTCAAAAAACCCTAAAAAACAGCTTAAATCATAGAATTTGGGGGTCATTTTGATCCCAAAGTATTATTAACCTCAAAAAACATAATTTACACTCATTTTCAGCCTATTCTGAACACATCACACCTCACAATATTATTTTTAGTCCTAAAATTTGCACCGAGGTCGCTGTGTGAGTAAGATAAGCGACCCTAGTGGCCGACACAAACACCGGGCCCATCTAGGAGTGGCACTGCAGTGTCACGCAGGATGGCCCTTCCAAAAAACCCTCCCCAAACAGCACATGACGCAAAGAAAAAAAGAGGCGCAATGAGGTAGCTGACTGTGTGAGTAAGATTAGCGACCCTAGTGGCCGACACAAACACCGGGCACATCTAGGAGTGGCACTGCAGTGTCACGCAGGATGTCCCTTCCAAAAAACCCTCCCCAAACAGCACATGACGCAAAGAAAAAAAGAGGCGCAATGAGGTAGCTGACTGTGTGAGTAAGATTAGCGACCCTAGTGGCCGACACAAACACCGGGCCCATCTAGGAGTGGCACTGCAGTGTCACGCAGGATGTCCCTTCCAAAAAACCCTCCCCAATCAGCACATGATGCAAAGAAAAAGAAAAGAAAAAAGAGGTGCAAGATGGAATTATCCTTGGGCCCTCCCACCCACCCTTATGTTGTATAAACAAAACAGGACATGCACACTTTAACCAACCCATCATTTCAGTGACAGGGTCTGCCACACGACTGTGACTGATATGACGGGTTGGTTTGGACCCCCCCCAAAAAAGAAGCAATTAATCTCTCCTTGCACAAACTGGCTCTACAGAGGCAAGATGTCCACCTCATCTTCACCCTCCGATATATCACCGTGTACATCCCCCTCCTCACAGATTATCAATTCGTCCCCACTGGAATCCACCATCTCAGCTCCCTGTGTACTTTGTGGAGGCAATTGCTGCTGGTCAATGTCTCCGCGGAGGAATTGATTATAATTCATTTTAATGAACATCATCTTCTCCACATTTTCTGGATGTAACCTCGTACGCCGATTGCTGACAAGGTGAGCGGCGGCACTAAACACTCTTTCGGAGTACACACTTGTGGGAGGGCAACTTAGGTAGAATAAAGCCAGTTTGTGCACATTCTGTTTGTGCCGTGAACTACCGCACTGTACACTGGTTGATAAAGAGATAGTAGTATACTCGTAACAACTAGTATGACACTATGACGACGGTATAAAGAATGAAAAAAAAACCACGGTTAGGTGGTATATATTATAATAATAATACAATTATGGATGGACGGACTGCCTGCCGACTGCCGACACAGAGGTAGCCACAGCCGTGAACTACCGCACTGTACACTGGTTGATAAAGAGATAGTAGTATACTCGTAACAATTAGGATGACACTATGACGGTATAAAGAATGAAAAAAAAACCACGGTTAGGTGGTAGGTATATAATAATAAATAATACAATTCTGGTCGGACGGACTGCCTGCCGTGTGCCGACACAGAGGTAGCCACAGCCGTGAACTACCGCACTGTACACTGGTTGATAAAGAGATAGTAGTATACTCGTAACAATTAGGATGACACTATGACGGTATAAAGAATGAAAAAAAAACCCACGGTTAGGTGGTAGGTATATAATAATAAATAATACAATTCTGGTCGGACGGACTGCCTGCCGTGTGCCGACACAGAGGTAGCCACAGCCGTGAACTACCACACTGTACACTGGTTGATAAAGAGATAGTAGTATACTCGTAACAATTAGGATGACACTATGACGGTATAAAGAATGAAAAAAAAAACCACGGTTAGGTGGTAGGTATATAATAATAAATAATACAATTCTGGTCGGACGGACTGCCTGCCGTGTGCCGACACAGAGGTAGCCACAGCCGTGAACTACCGCACTGTACACTGGTTGATAAAGAGATAGTAGTATACTCGTAACAATTAGGATGACACTATGACGGTATAAAGAATTAAAAAAAAACCACGGTTAGGTGGTAGGTATATAATAATAAATAATACAATTCTGGTCGGACGGACTGCCTGCCGTGTGCCGACACAGAGGTAGCCACAGCCGTGAACTACCGCACTGTACACTGGTTGATAAAGAGATAGTAGTATACTCGTAACAATTAGGATGACACTATGACGGTATAAAGAATGAAAAAAAAAACCACGGTTAGGTGGTAGGTATATAATAATAAATAATACAATTCTGGTCGGACGGACTGCCTGCCGTGTGCCGACACAGAGGTAGCCACAGCCGTGAACTACCGCACTGTACACTGGTTGATAAAGAGATAGTAGTATACTCGTAACAATTAGGATGACACTATGACGGTATAAAGAATGAAAAAAAAACCACGGTTAGGTGGTAGGTATATAATAATAAATAATACAATTCTGGTCGGACGGACTGCCTGCCGTGTGCCGACACAGAGGTAGCCACAGCCGTGAACTACCGCACTGTACACTGGTTGATAAAGAGATAGTAGTATACTCGTAACAATTAGGATGACACTATGACGGTATAAAGAATGAAAAAAAAAACCACGGTTAGGTGGTAGGTATATAATAATAAATAATACAATTCTGGTCGGACGGACTGCCTGCCGTGTGCCGACACAGAGGTAGCCACAGCCGTGAACTACCGCACTGTACACTGGTTGATAAAGAGATAGTAGTATACTCGTAACAATTAGGATGACACTATGACGGTATAAAGAATGAAAAAAAAACCACGGTTAGGTGGTAGGTATATAATAATAAATAATACAATTCTGGTCGGACGGACTGCCTGCCGTGTGCCGACACAGAGGTAGCCACAGCCGTGAACTACCGCACTGTACTGTGTCTGCTGCTAATATAGACTGGTTGATATTTAAAGAGATATTAGTAGTATACAACAATACTATACTGGTGGTCAGGCACTGGTCACCACTCCTGCAGCAAAAGTGTGCACTGTTAATTAATATAATTGTACTCCTGGCTCCTGCTAACAACCTGCAGTGCTCCCCAGTCTCCCCCACAATTAATTATAAGCTTTTAATTTATACATTGATGACTGTGCAGCACACTGGGCTGAGCTGAGTGCACACAGACTGAGTCACACTGTGTGACTGACTGTGCTGTGTATCGTTTTTTTTTTCAGGCAGAGAACGGATATAGCAGAGAGAAGTGAACGGATATATTATATTAAATAAAAGTTAACTAGCAACTGCACTGGTCACTGACTGTGGTAAACTAACTCTGTCTGCGACTCTGCACAATCTCTCTCTCTCTATCTAATCTATCTCTATTCTAATGGAGAGGACGCCAGACACGTCCTCTCCCTATCAATCTCAATGCACGAGTGAAAATGGCGGCGACGCGCGGCTCCTTATATAGAATCCGAGTCTCGCGATAGAATCCGAGCCTCGCGAGAATCCGACAGCGTCATGATGACGTTCGGGCGCGCTCGGGTTAACCGAGCAAGGCGGGAAGATCCGAGTCGCTCGGACCCGTGAAAAAAAACATGAAGTTCGGGCGGGTTCGGATTCCGAGGAACCGAACCCGCTCATCTCTAGGATATAGTGTAGTGATGTAGTGTACCATATAGGGTATGTAGTGTAGTAATGTATTGCAGTATATAGGGGCAGGTAGTGCAGAGTATAGGGGGATATAGTGTAGTGATGTAGTGTACCATATAGGGTATGTAGTGTAGTAATGTATTGCAGTATATAGGGGCAGGTAGTGCAGAGTATAGGGGGATGTAGTGTAGTGATGAAGTGTTATGATATAGGGGCTAATTCAGGCCTGATCGATGCTGTAGGATACCACAGAGCGGGCGATCAGGTCTGAGCTGCGCATGCGTATGCACCGCAATGCGCAGGCACGACGGACCACAGCAACGGGAAGCGCCGGACAGCGATGGGGTGGTGTGAAAAATCCGAACGCACCGGCGATCGCAAGAAGATTGTTTGTGGGGGGCAACTGACCATTTTTAAGGAGTGTCCGAAAAAACGCTGGAGGTACCAGGCGTTTGGAGGGAGGGTTTCTGACATCAGCTCCGGCCCCGTTCATCGCACTGGAAGAGTGAGTCCTGGGCTGCGCAGAGACTGCACAAAATTAGTTTGTGCAGCTCTCCAGCACATCCGAACGCACACTTACACAGCGAATTCCCCCTCCCCCTGTAGGCAGCGACTACCTGATCGCAGGGATGCAAAAAACGCACCCTAGCGATCAGGTCTGAATTACCCCCATAGTGCAGTGATATAGTGCAATGTATGGGGACACACGGGGGCATGTAGTGGAACACGCTGCCGGGGGGCATGTGACGCATATAGGCACATAGGGGAATATTGTCCAGTAGTATTCCCTTCTTTAAACATTTTTTGATAATTTGATTATTTTAGTCTGACATGGTTTGTTTTGTTATTTGTGGGTTGTTGTTATTTTTTTTTGTGGGGGGGGGGGGGGGTTTACACCAAATAACTGCATTGGCCCGGGTGACGAAAATCCTAGTTTCAGCCCTGCTAAACCCCAAAACATACAGGGAAAGCTACATACATTAGACAGTCAGAAATAAACATTAACGTTCAGGAGTGGCCCAGCCAAAAGCACAATCCTCCGTTACGTTGAGAATCTGGAAAATGTGTAAATCGATTGATCAATGCTCCCTATTTCAGAAGTTCATGAAAAAAGAATAGTGCAAAGAGCAATAGCAGTGGCCGGATGTACAAAGCGTTATTATTCCTGTCTTTCATATTACAGAACAGCTCATCAGAGGTGACAATTTGTGAATAAATGCATCTTAATTATATAATTTATAAAAATGACATGTCAAAATGGCAAAAGTAGTTAATACTTTTTATGCACTATGTAAATAATACAAACATAGATAAATCATTTCAGGCCTCCTCTTTCCACACACATAAAACGTACATGCTTGGCACTAATAGATATAAATTCAGTCAGGCATTTAAAAAAAAAAACAACTAACGCACCACTATAGCAACAATCCCTCCTGATTTCCAGGATCATTATACAGCAAATATGTTGATCAGCCGGTTCCGGTATGAATGGTCAACCATGTTCAGGTCGACATTAGGTTGACCACTATTGGTTGACATAGACACGGTCGACATGGACTAATAGTCGACACGTGAAAATGGTCGATGCATGACAGGTCGACACATGAAAATGGTCGATGCACGACAGGTCGACACATGAAATGGTTGACATGGAATTTTTAACTGTTTTTGTGTAATTTTTTCCATAACATGACCAGGAACCCTAATTAGTGTACCGCGTCCCCTTGCATACGGGCAAGGTGCCTTGCTACGCTGCGCTCGGCACAGGTTACCGTTCCCAATCGTAGTCCACGTGGATGGTAAAGTATGAAAAAGTTAAAAATCTATTATTTTTTTTGTAAAAGCCATGTCAACCTTTTCATGTGTCGACCATATGTCCATGTTAATGTCGACCAATAATGGTCGACCTAATGACTGTCGACCTTAACATGGTCGACCATCCAAACGGAAACCGATCAGCCTAAGCCTCAAAAGAAAGAATTTATGTGGTGTATAATGTTGGCATAGCAACTATCCACAAGATGGCAGCAGCTAACAAGACAAAGCAACCAAGGCACTACATGAGATTAACCCTTATTATACCAAGGGGGTTCTTCTGAGGACCCCAGAATATTATTTTTTGTGATCCTGCCGTATCTGTAACAACTATTTTACTCCTGACTTTTCTATGTGTCTCGCATCGGATTAAGATAAATCCTGTGTAATTAGACTTATAAAATGTTCTTTCCAAAAAAACGGAAATAATAAAAAACACTATACTACGTTACAAATGCAGAACGTTTTATGGCCCTCATTCCGAGTTGTTCGCTCGGTATTTTTCATCGCATCGCAGTGAAAATCCGCTTAGTACGCATGCGCAATGTTCGCACTGCGACTGCGCCAAGTAACTTTACTATGAAGAAAGTATTTTTACTCACGGCTTTTTCTTCGCTCCGGCGATCGTAATGTGATTGACAGGAAATGGGTGTTACTGGGCGGATACACGGCGTTTCAGGGGCGTGTGGCTGAAAACGCTACCGTTTCCGGAAAAAACGCAGGAGTGGCCGGGGAAACGGTGGGAGTGCCTGGGCGAACGCTGGGTGTGTTTGTGACGTCAACCAGGAACGACAAGCACTGAACTGATCGCACAGGCAGAGTAAGTCTGGAGCTACTCTGAAACTGCTAACTCGTTTGTAATCGCAATATTGCGCGTACGTCGGTCGCAATTTTAAGAAGCTAAGATTCACTCCCAGTAGGCGGCGGCTTAGCGTGTGTAACTCTGCTACATTCGCCTTGCGAGCGAACAACTCGGAATGAGGGCCTATATGTGAGAAACACAGGAAAACAACCACCACTGTGACATGTGCTAAGGACTGTAGCGATGGCAACACATGAATAGTGATGTATTGTTAACGTAGTAAAATGATATAACCTTTTTACAAGAATATACAGTATCCGGATGTAAAAATATACACACTAATGAAGAAGAATATATGGCTTCTATTGGCTAACTACTCTTAAAATAAATAAACAAAATATTTTATGCTAACTGTCGTACCCTTACTAGAACGTATCCTTTCAGAAACCCAAAAAGCATAATTTTTTGTAATTTACTGCATCAAACAGTTGAGAATTTAGATAAAAAACTGTGGGGTCATCTGAAGACCAGAGCTTGCTAAAGTACGTTGACGAGGTAGGCTTGGTATATTAAGAGTTAAACAATACATTTTAGTGTTCCCTGCAGGATTCCGGGACGGCTGGTGCACGCATAATGGGGGCGTGGCCGGCCGGGGACGTGGCCCAGCTGGAGTCGCAATCGGGGGTGGGCCTGCCCCTCCACGTCACTTATGCAAGAGTAGTCAGCATCAGTGATTGGGCTTCCCCCAAATGCTCCCTTTCCTGTGGATAGATGCTGTGCATGTGCGCATGGCATCTATTCAAGCGGTGGTGGCATGGCAGGCTGCTTTAGCAGGGCGCTGCAGAAGGGGCAAGATGCACTTTGCCCATTAAAAATCAGGCAGGGCGTGACGTCCTGCTTAAACAGCCTAGCGTAAACACTACATTAGTTCTGCTCCCTCCAATATCATGTGCGCAGTGCTGCCAGTAACAATGTGTTATATATGTCAGTATGTCCAACTCAAGAAATACTGATGTACAAAACTAGTAAAAACTATTATGTAATACTAGAGATGAGCGGGTTCGGTTTCTCTGAATCCGAACCCGCCAGAACTTCATGTTTTTTTTCACGGGTCCGAGCGACTCGGATCTTCCCGCCTTGCTCGGTTAACCCGAGCGCGCCCGAACGTCATCATGACGCTGTCGGATTCTCGCGAGGCTCGGATTCTATCGCGAGACTCGGATTCTATATAAGGAGCCGCGCGTCGCCGCCATTTTCACACGTGCATTGAGATTGATAGGGAGAGGACGTGGCTGGCGTCCTCTCCGTTTAGACACTTGATTTACTAATTTTGGGGAGCATTAGGAGTACTCAGTAGTGTACAGTGCAGAGTTTTGCTGATAGTGACCAGTGACCACCACTTTTATTTATAATCCGTTCTCTGCCTGAAAAAAGCGATACACAGCACACAGTGACTCAGTCACATACCATATCTGTGTGCACTGCTCAGGCTCAGGCCAGTGTGCTGCATCATCTATATATATTATATATCTGTCTGACTGCTCAGCTCACACAGCTTATAATTGTGGGGGAGACTGGGGAGCACTACTGCAGTGCCAGTTATAGGTTATAGCAGGAGCCAGGAGTACATAATATTATATTAAAATTAAACAGTGCACACTTTTGCTGCAGGAGTGCCACTGCCAGTGTGACTAGTGACCAGTGACCTGACCACCAGTATATAATATTAGTAGTATACTATCTCTTTATCAACCAGTCTATATTAGCAGCAGACACAGTACAGTGCGGTAGTTCACGGCTGTGGCTACCTCTGTGTCGGCACTCGGCAGCCCGTCCATAATTGTATATACCAGTGACCTAACCGTGGTTTTTTTTTCTTTCTTTATACATACATACTAGTTACGAGTATACTATCTCTTTATCAACCAGTCTATATATTAGCAGCAGACACAGTACAGTGCGGTAGTTCACGGCTGTGGCTACCTCTGTGTCGGCACTCGGCAGCCCGTCCATAATTGTATATACCACCTAACCGTGGTTTTTTTTTCTTTCTTTATACATACATACTAGTTACGAGTATACTATCTCTTTATCAACCAGTCTATATATTAGCAGCAGACACAGTACAGTGCGGTAGTTCACGGCTGTGGCTACCTCTGTGTCGGCACTCGGCAGCCCGTCCATAATTGTATATACCAGTGACCTAACCGTGGTTTTTTTTTCTTTCTTTATACATACATACTAGTTACGAGTATACTATCTCTTTATCAACCAGTCTATATATTAGCAGCAGACACAGTACAGTGCGGTAGTTCACGGCTGTGGCTACCTCTGTGTCGGCACTCGGCAGCCCGTCCATAATTGTATATACCACCTAACCGTGGTTTTTTTTTCTTTCTTTATACATACATACTAGTTACGAGTATACTATCTCTTTATCAACCAGTCTATATATTAGCAGCAGACACAGTACAGTGCGGTAGTTCACGGCTGTGGCTACCTCTGTGTCGGCACTCGGCAGCCCGTCCATAATTGTATATACCACCTAACCGTGGTTTTTTTTTCTTTCTTTATACATACATACTAGTTACGAGTATACTATCTCTTTATCAACCAGTCTATATATTAGCAGCAGACACAGTACAGTGCGGTAGTTCACGGCTGTGGCTACCTCTGTGTCGGCACTCGGCAGCCCGTCCATAATTGTATATACCAGTGACCTAACCGTGGTTTTTTTTTCTTTCTTTATACATACATACTAGTTACGAGTATACTATCTCTTTATCAACCAGTCTATATATTAGCAGCAGACACAGTACAGTGCGGTAGTTCACGGCTGTGGCTACCTCTGTGTCGGCACTCGGCAGCCCGTCCATAATTGTATATACCACCTAACCGTGGTTTTTTTTTCTTTCTTTATACATACATACTAGTTACGAGTATACTATCTCTTTATCAACCAGTCTATATATTAGCAGCAGACACAGTACAGTGCGGTAGTTCACGGCTGTGGCTACCTCTGTGTCGGCACTCGGCAGCCCGTCCATAATTGTATATACCAGTGACCTAACCGTGGTTTTTTTTTCTTTCTTTATACATACATACTAGTTACGAGTATACTATCTCTTTATCAACCAGTCTATATATTAGCAGCAGACACAGTACAGTGCGGTAGTTCACGGCTGTGGCTACCTCTGTGTCGGCACTCGGCAGCCCGTCCATAATTGTATATACCAGTGACCTAACCGTGGTTTTTTTTTCTTTCTTTATACATACATACTAGTTACGAGTATACTATCTCTTTATCAACCAGTCTATATATTAGCAGCAGACACAGTACAGTGCGGTAGTTCACGGCTGTGGCTACCTCTGTGTCGGCACTCGGCAGCCCGTCCATAATTGTATATACCACCTAACCGTGGTTTTTTTTTCTTTCTTTATACATACATACTAGTTACGAGTATACTATCTCTTTATCAACCAGTCTATATATTAGCAGCAGACACAGTACAGTGCGGTAGTTCACGGCTGTGGCTACCTCTGTGTCGGCACTCGGCAGCCCGTCCATAATTGTATATACCACCTAACCGTGGTTTTTTTTTCTTTCTTTATACATACATACTAGTTACGAGTATACTATCTCTTTATCAACCAGTCTATATATTAGCAGCAGACACAGTACAGTGCGGTAGTTCACGGCTGTGGCTACCTCTGTGTCGGCACTCGGCAGCCCGTCCATAATTGTATATACCACCTAACCGTGGTTTTTTTTTCTTTCTTTATACATACATACTAGTTACGAGTATACTATCTCTTTATCAACCAGTCTATATATTAGCAGCAGACACAGTACAGTGCAGTAGTTCACGGCTGTGGCTACCTCTGTGTCGGCACTCGGCAGCCCGTCCATAATTGTATATACCACCTAACCGTGGTTTTTTTTTCTTTCTTTATACATACATACTAGTTACGAGTATACTATCTCTTTATCAACCAGTCTATATATTAGCAGCAGACACAGTACAGTGCGGTAGTTCACGGCTGTGGCTACCTCTGTGTCGGCACTCGGCAGCCCGTCCATAATTGTATATACCACCTAACCGTGGTTTTTTTTTCTTTCTTTATACATACATACTAGTTACGAGTATACTATCTCTTTATCAACCAGTCTATATATTAGCAGCAGACACAGTACAGTGCGGTAGTTCACGGCTGTGGCTACCTCTGTGTCGGCACTCGGCAGCCCGTCCATAATTGTATATACCAGTGACCTAACCGTGGTTTTTTTTTCTTTCTTTATACATACATACTAGTTACGAGTATACTATCTCTTTATCAACCAGTCTATATATTAGCAGCAGACACAGTACAGTGCGGTAGTTCACGGCTGTGGCTACCTCTGTGTCGGCACTCGGCAGCCCGTCCATAATTGTATATACCACCTAACCGTGGTTTTTTTTTCTTTCTTTATACATACATACTAGTTACGAGTATACTATCTCTTTATCAACCAGTCTATATATTAGCAGCAGACACAGTACAGTGCGGTAGTTCACGGCTGTGGCTACCTCTGTGTCGGCACTCGGCAGCCCGTCCATAATTGTATATACCAGTGACCTAACCGTGGTTTTTTTTTTCTTTCTTTATACATACATACTAGTTACGAGTATACTATCTCTTTATCAACCAGTCTATATATTAGCAGCAGACACAGTACAGTGCGGTAGTTCACGGCTGTGGCTACCTCTGTGTCGGCACTCGGCAGCCCGTCCATAATTGTATATACCAGTGACCTAACCGTGGTTTTTTTTTCTTTCTTTATACATACATACTAGTTACGAGTATACTATCTCTTTATCAACCAGTCTATATATTAGCAGCAGACACAGTACAGTGCGGTAGTTCACGGCTGTGGCTACCTCTGTGTCGGCACTCGGCAGCCCGTCCATAATTGTATATACCACCTAACCGTGTTTTTTTTTTCTTTCTTTATACATACATACTAGTTACGAGTATACTATCTCTTTATCAACCAGTCTATATATTAGCAGCAGACACAGTACAGTGCGGTAGTTCACGGCTGTGGCTACCTCTGTGTCGGCACTCGGCAGCCCGTCCATAATTGTATATACCAGTGACCTAACCGTGGTTTTTTTTTCTTTCTTTATACATACATACTAGTTACGAGTATACTATCTCTTTATCAACCAGTCTATATATTAGCAGCAGACACAGTACAGTGCGGTAGTTCACGGCTGTGGCTACCTCTGTGTCGGCACTCGGCAGCCCGTCCATAATTGTATATACCAGTGACCTAACCGTGGTTTTTTTTTCTTTCTTTATACATACATACTAGTTACGAGTATACTATCTCTTTATCAACCAGTCTATATATTAGCAGCAGACACAGTACAGTGCGGTAGTTCACGGCTGTGGCTACCTCTGTGTCGGCACTCGGCAGCCCGTCCATAATTGTATATACCACCTAACCGTGGTTTTTTTTTCTTTCTTTATACATACATACTAGTTACGAGTATACTATCTCTTTATCAACCAGTCTATATATTAGCAGCAGACACAGTACAGTGCGGTAGTTCACGGCTGTGGCTACCTCTGTGTCGGCACTCGGCAGCCCGTCCATAATTGTATATACCACCTAACCGTGGTTTTTTTTTCTTTCTTTATACATACATACTAGTTACGAGTATACTATCTCTTTATCAACCAGTCTATATATTAGCAGCAGACACAGTACAGTGCGGTAGTTCACGGCTGTGGCTACCTCTGTGTCGGCACTCGGCAGCCCGTCCATAATTGTATATACCACCTAACCGTGGTTTTTTTTTCTTTCTTTATACATACATACTAGTTACGAGTATACTATCTCTTTATCAACCAGTCTATATATTAGCAGCAGACACAGTACAGTGCGGTAGTTCACGGCTGTGGCTACCTCTGTGTCGGCTCTCGGCAGCCCGTCCATAATTGTATATACCAGTGACCTAACCGTGGTTTTTTTTTCTTTCTTTATACATACATACTAGTTACGAGTATACTATCTCTTTATCAACCAGTCTATATATTAGCAGCAGACACAGTACAGTGCGGTAGTTCACGGCTGTGGCTACCTCTGTGTCGGCACTCGGCAGCCCGTCCATAATTGTATATACCACCTAACCGTGGTTTTTTTTTCTTTCTTTATACATACATACTAGTTACGAGTATACTATCTCTTTATCAACCAGTCTATATATTAGCAGCAGACACAGTACAGTGCGGTAGTTCACGGCTGTGGCTACCTCTGTGTCGGCACTCGGCAGCCCGTCCATAATTGTATATACCAGTGACCTAACCGTGGTTTTTTTTTCTTTCTTTATACATACATACTAGTTACGAGTATACTATCTCTTTATCAACCAGTCTATATATTAGCAGCAGACACAGTACAGTGCGGTAGTTCACGGCTGTGGCTACCTCTGTGTCGGCACTCGGCAGCCCGTCCATAATTGTATATACCAGTGACCTAACCGTGGTTTTTTTTTCTTTCTTTATACATACATACTAGTTACGAGTATACTATCTCTTTATCAACCAGTCTATATATTAGCAGCAGACACAGTACAGTGCGGTAGTTCACGGCTGTGGCTACCTCTGTGTCGGCACTCGGCAGCCCGTCCATAATTGTATATACCACCTAACCGTGGTTTTTTTTTCTTTCTTTATACATACATACTAGTTACGAGTATACTATCTCTTTATCAACCAGTCTATATATTAGCAGCAGACACAGTACAGTGCGGTAGTTCACGGCTGTGGCTACCTCTGTGTCGGCACTCGGCAGCCCGTCCATAATTGTATATACCAGTGACCTAACCGTGGTTTTTTTTTCTTTCTTTATACATACATACTAGTTACGAGTATACTATCTCTTTATCAACCAGTCTATATATTAGCAGCAGACACAGTACAGTGCGGTAGTTCACGGCTGTGGCTACCTCTGTGTCGGCACTCGGCAGCCCGTCCATAATTGTATATACCAGTGACCTAACCGTGGTTTTTTTTTTCTTTCTTTATACATACATACTAGTTACGAGTATACTATCTCTTTATCAACCAGTCTATATATTAGCAGCAGACACAGTACAGTGCGGTAGTTCACGGCTGTGGCTACCTCTGTGTCGGCACTCGGCAGCCCGTCCATAATTGTATATACCACCTAACCGTGGTTTTTTTTTCTTTCTTTATACATACATACTAGTTACGAGTATACTATCTCTTTATCAACCAGTCTATATATTAGCAGCAGACACAGTACAGTGCGGTAGTTCACGGCTGTGGCTACCTCTGTGTCGGCACTCGGCAGCCCGTCCATAATTGTATATACCACCTAACCGTGGTTTTTTTTTCTTTCTTTATACATACATACTAGTTACGAGTATACTATCTCTTTATCAACCAGTCTATATATTAGCAGCAGACACAGTAC
>NW_026968438.1:0-93911 GCF_028390025.1 Pseudophryne corroboree
GCCACAAAACGGTTGAAGCACCTGTTCAAAAATGATGCTCCGAAATCAACTTCTGTCACCTCAGTGATACATTTTGGGATAGTACCTAAAGTTTAAAGCAGAAATTGGGGCACTTTTGAAATTTTCATTTTTGACCAAAATCGACAGGTCCGGGGCTTAGGGAATTTATCATATGCCACAAAACGGTTGAAGCTCCTGTTCAAAAATAATGCTCCGAAATCAACTTCTGTCACCTTAGTGATACATTTTGGGATAGTACCTAAAGTTTAAAGCAGAAATTGGGGCACTTTTGAAATTTTCATTTTTGACCAAAATCGACAGGTCCGGGGCTTAGGGAATTTCTCATATGCCACAAAACGGTTGAAGCTCCTGTTCAATAATGATGCTCCGAAATCAACTTCTGTCACCTTAGTGATACATTTTGGGATAGTACCTAAAGTTTAAAGCAGAAATTGGGGCACTTTTGAAATTTTCCTTTTTGACCAAAATTGACAGGTCTGGGGCTTAAGGAATTTCTCATATGCCACAAAACGGTTGAAGCTCCTGTTCAAAAATAATGCTCCGAAATCACTTCTGTCACCTTAGTGATACATTTTGGGATAGTACCTAAAGTTTAAAGCAGAAATTGGGGAACTTTTGAAATTTTCATTTTTGACCATAATCGACAGGTCCGGGGCTTAGGGAATTTCTCATATGCCACAAAACGGTTGAAGCTCCTGTTCAAAAATGATGCTCCGAAATCACTTCTGTCACCTTAGTGATACATTTTGGGATAGTACCTAAAGTTTAAAGCAGAAATTGGGGAACTTTTGAAATTTTCATTTTTGACCAAAATCGACAGGTCCGGGGCTTAGGGAATTTCTCATATGCCACAAAACGGTTGAAGCTCCTGTTCAAAAATGATGCTCCGAAATCAACTTCTGTCACCTTAGTGATACATTTTGGGATAGTACCTAAAGTTTAAAGCAGAAATTGGGGCACTTTTGAAATTTTCATTTTTGACCAAAATCGACAGGTCCGGGGCTTAGGGAATTTCTCATATGCCACAAAACGGTTGAAACTCCTGTTCAAAAATAATGCTCCGAAATCAACTTCTGTCACCCTAGTGATACATTTTGGGATAGTACCTAAAGTTTAAAGCAGAAATTGGGGCACTTTTGAAATTTTCATTTTTGACCAAAATCGACAGGTCCGGGGCTTAGGGAATTTCTCATATGCCACAAAACGGCTGAAGCTCCTGTTCAAAAATGATGCTCCGAAATCACTTCTGTCACCTTAGTGATACATTTTGGGATAGTACCTAAAAGTTTAAAGCAGAAATTGGGGCACTTTTGAAATTTTCATTTTTGACCAAAATCGACAGGTCCGGGGCTTAGGGAATTTCTCATATGCCACAAAACGGTTGAAGCTCCTGTTCAAAAATGATGCTCCGAAATCAACTTCTGTCACCTTAGTGATACATTTTGGGATAGTACCTAAAGTTTAAAGCATAAATTGGGGCACTTTTTAAATTTTCAGTTTTGACCAAAATCTACTGGTCCGGGGCTTAGGGAATTTCTCATATGCCACAAAACGGTTGAAGCTCCTGTTCAAAAATGATGCTACGAAATCAACTTCTGTCACCTTAGTGATACATTTTGGGATAGTACCTAAAGTTTAAAGCAGAAATTGGGGCGCTTTTGAAATTTTCATTTTTGACCAAAATCGACAGGTCCGGGGCTTAGGGAATTTCTCATATGCCACAAAACGGTTGAAGCTCCTGTTCAAAAATGATGCTCCGAAATCACTTCTGTCACCTTAGTGATACATTTTGGGATAGTACCTAAAGTTTAAAGCAGAAATTGGGGCACTTTTGAAATTTTCATTTTTGACCAAAATCGACAGGTCCGGGGCTTAGGGAATTTCTCATATGCCACAAAACGGTTGAAGCTCCTGTTCAAAAATGATGCTCCGAAATCACTTCTGTCACCTTAGTGATACATTTTGGGATAGTACCTAAAGTTTAAAGCAGAAATTGGGGCACTTTTGAAATTTTCATTTTTGACCAAAATTGACAGGTCTGGGGCTTAAGGAATTTCTCATATGCCACAAAACGGTTGAAGCTCCTGTTCAAAAATAATGCTCCGAAATCACTTCTGTCACCTTAGTGATACATTTTGGGATAGTACCTAAAGTTTAAAGCAGTAATTGGGGAACTTTTGAAATTTTCATTTTTGACCAAAATCGACAGGTCCGGGGCTTAGGGAATTTCTCATATGCCACAAAACGGTTGAAGCTCCTGTTCAAAAATGATGCTCCGAAATCAACTTCTGTCACCTTTGTGATACATTTTGGGATAGTACCTAAAGTTTAAAGCAGAAATTGGGGCACTTTTGAAATTTACATTTTAGACCAAAATCGTCAGGCTCGGGGCTTAGGGAATTTCTCATATGCCACAAAACGGTTGAAGCTCCTGTTCAAAAATGATGCTCCGAAATCAACTTCTGTCACCTTAGTGATACATTTTGGGATAGTACCTAAAGTTTAAAGCATAAATTGGGGCTCTTTTTAAATTTTCATTTTTGACCAAAATCGACAGGTCCGGGGCTTAGGGAATTTCTCATATGCCACAAAACGGTTGAAGCTCCTGTTCAAAAATGATGCTCCGAAATCACTTCTGTCACCTTAGTGATACATTTTGGGATAGTACCTAAAGTTTAAAGCAGAAATTGGGGCACTTTTGAAATTTTCATTTTTGACCAAAATTGACAGGTCTGGGGCTTAAGGAATTTCTCATATGCCACAAAACGGTTGAAGCTCCTGTTCAAAAATAATGCTCCGAAATCACTTCTGTCACCTTAGTGATACATTTTGGGATAGTACCTAAAGTTTAAAGCAGAAATTGGGGAACTTTTGAAATTTTCATTTTTGACCAAAATCGACAGGTCCGGGGCTTAGGGAATTTCTCATATGCCACAAAACGGTTAAAGCTCCTGTTCAAAAATGATGCTCCGAAATCAACTTCTGTCACCTTTGTGATACATTTTGGGATAGTACCTAAAGTTTAAAGCAGAAATTGGGGCACTTTTGAAATTTACATTTTAGACCAAAATCGTCAGGCCCGGGGCTTAGGGAATTTCTCATATGCCACAAAACGGTTGAAGCTCCTGTTCAAAAATGATGCTCCGAAATCAACTTCTGTCACCTTAGTGATACATTTTGGGATAGTACCTAAAGTTTAAAGCAGAAATTGGGGCACTTTTGAAATTTTCATTTTTGACCAAAATCGACAGGTCCGGGGCTTAGGGAATTTCTCATATGCCACAAAACGGTTGAAAGTCCTGTTCAAAAATAATGCTCCGAAATCAACTTCTGTCACCTTAGTGATACATTTTGGGATAGTACCTAAAGTTTAAAGCAGAAATTGGGGCACTTTTGAAATTTTCATTTTTGACCAAAATCGACAGGTCCAGGGCTTAGGGAATTTCTCATATGCCACAAAACGGTTGAAGCTCCTGTTCAAAAATGATGCTCCGAAATCAACTTCTGTCACCTTAGTGATACATTTTGGGATAGTACCTAAAGTTTAAAGCATAAATTGGGGCTCTTTTTAAATTTTCATTTTTGACCAAAATCGACAGGTCCGAGGCTTAGGGAATTTCTCATATGCCACAAAACGGTTGAAGCTCCTGTTCAAAAATGATGCTCCGAAATCAACTTCTGTCACCTTAGTGATACATTTTGGGATAGTACCTAAAGTTTAAAGCAGAAATTGGGGCACTTTTGAAATTTTCCTTTTTGACCAAAATTGACAGGTCTGGGGCTTAAGGAATTTCACATATGCCACAAAACGGTTGAAGCTCCTGTTCAAAAATAATGCTCCGAAATCACTTCTGTCACCTTAGTGATACATTTTGGGATAGTACCTAAAGTTTAAAACAGAAATTGGGGCACTTTTGAAATTTTCATTTTTGACCAAAATCGACAGGTCCGGGGCTTAGGGAATTTCTCATATGCCACAAAACGGTTGAAGCTCCTGTTCAAAAATGATGCTCCGAAATCAACTTCTGTCACCTTTGTGATACATTTTGGGATAGTACCTAAAGTTTAAAGCAGAAATTGGGGCACTTTTGAAATTTACATTTTAGACCAAAATCGTCTGGCCCGGGGCTTAGGGAATTTCTCATATGCCACAAAACGGTTGAAGCTCCTGTTCAAAAATGATGCTCCGAAATCAACTTCTGTCACCTTAGTGATACATTTTGGGATAGTACCTAAAGTTTAAAGCAGAAATTGGGGCACTTTTGAAATTTTCATTTTTGACCAAAATCGACAGGTCCGGGGCTTAGGGAATTTCTCATATGTCACAAAACGGTTGAAACTCCTGTTCAAAAATAATGCTCCGAAATCAACTTCTGTCACCTTAGTGATACATTTTGGGATAGTACCTAAAGTTTAAAGCAGAAATTGGGGCACTTTTGAAATTTTCATTTTTGACCAAAATCGACAGGTCCGGGGCTTAGGGAATTTCTCATATGCCACAAAACGGTTGAAGCTCCTGTTCAAAAATGATGCTCCGAAATCACTTCTGTCACCTTAGTGATACATTTTGGGATAGTACCTAAAGTTTAAAGCAGAAATTGGGGAACTTTTGAAATTTTCATTTTTGACCAAAATCAACAGGTCCGGGGCTTAGGGAATTTCTCATATGCCACAAAACGGTTGAAGTTCCTGTTCAAAAATGATGCTCCGAAATCAACTTCTGTCACCTTAGTGATACATTTTGGGATAGTACCTAAAGTTTAAAGCAGAAATTGGGGCACTTTTGAAATTTTCATTTTTGACCAAAATCGACAGGTCCGGGGCTTAGGGAATTTCTCATATGCCACAAAACGGTTGAAACTCCTGTTCAAAAATAATGCTCCGAAATCAACTTCTGTCACCCTAGTGATACATTTTGGGATAGTACCTAAAGTTTAAAGCAGAAATTGGGGCACTTTTGAAATTTTCATTTTTGACCAAAATCGACAGGTCCGGGGCTTAGGGAATTTCTCATATGCCACAAAACGGTTGAAGCTCCTGTTCAAAAATGATGCTCCGAAATCACTTCTGTCACCTTAGTGATACATTTTGGGATAGTACCTAAAAGTTTAAAGCATAAATTGGGGCACTTTTTAAATTTTCATTTTTGACCAAAATCTAAAGGTCCGGGGCTTAGGGAATTTCTCATATGCCACAAAACGGTTGAAGCTCCTGTTGAAAAATGATGCTCCGAAATCAACTTCTGTCACCTTAGTGATACATTTTGGGATAGTACCTAAAGTTTAAAGCAGAAATTGGGGCGCTTTTGAAATTTTCATTTTTGACCAAAATCGACAGGTCCGGGGCTTAGGGAATTTCTCATATGCCACAAAACGGTTGAAGCTCCTGTTCAAAAATGATGCTCCGAAATCACTTCTGTCACCTTAGTGATACATTTTGGGATAGTACCTAAAGTTTAAAGCAGAAATTGGGGCACTTTTGAAATTTTCATTTTTGACCAAAATCGACAGGTCCGGGGCTTAGGGAATTTCTCCTATGCCACAAAACGGTTGAAGCTCCTGTTCAAAAATGATGCTCCGAAATCACTTCTGTCACCTTAGTGATACATTTTGGGATAGTACCTAAAGTTTAAAGCAGAAATTGGGGCACTTTTGAAATTTTCATTTTTGACCAAAATTGACTGGTCTGGGGCTTAAGGAATTTCTCATATGCCACAAAACGGTTGAAGCTCCTGTTCAAAAATAATGCTCCGAAATCACGTCTGTCACCTTAGTGATACATTTTGGGATAGTACCTAAAGTTTAAAGCAGAAATTGGGGAACTTTTGAAATTTTCATTTTTGACCATAATCGACAGGTCCGGGGCTTAGGGAATTTCTCATATGCCACAAAACGGTTGAAGCTCCTGTTCAAAAATGATGCTCCGAAATCAACTTCTGTCACCTTTGTGATACATTTTGGGATAGTACCTAAAGTTTAAAGCAGAAATTGGGGCACTTTTGAAATTTACATTTTAGACCAAAATCGTCAGGCCCGGGGCTTAGGGAATTTCTCATATGCCACAAAACGGTTGAAGCTCCTGTTCAAAAATGATTCTCCGAAATCAACTTCTGTCACCTTAGTGATACATTTTGGGATAGTACCTAAAGTTTAAAGCAGAAATTGGGGCACTTTTGAAATTTTCATTTTTGACCAAAATCGACAGGTCCGGGGCTTAGGGAATTTCTCATATGCCACAAAACGGTTGAAACTCCTGTTCAAAAATAATGCTCCGAAATCAACTTCTGTCACCTTAGTGATACATTTTGGGATAGTACCTAAAGTTTAAAGCAGAAATTGGGGCACTTTTGAAATTTTCATTTTTGACCAAAATCGACAGGTCCGGGGCTTAGGGAATTTCTCATATGCCACAAAACGGTTGAAGCTCCTGTTCAAAAATGATGCTCCGAAATCACTTCTGTCACCTTAGTGATACATTTTGGGATAGTACCTAAAGTTTAAAGCAGAAATTGGGGAACTTTTGAAATTTTCATTTTTGACCAAAATCGACAGGTCCGGGGCTTAGGGAATTTCTCATATGCCACAAAACGGTTGAAGCTCCTGTTCAAAAATGATGCTCCGAAATCAACTTCTGTCACCTTAGTGATACATTTTGGGATAGTACCTAAAGTTTAAAGCAGAAATTGGGGCACTTTTGAAATTTTCATTTTTGACCAAAATCGACAGGTCCGGGGCTTAGGGAATTTCTCATATGCCACAAAACGGTTGAAACTCCTGTTCAAAAATAATGCTCCGAAATCAACTTCTGTCACCCTAGTGATACATTTTGGGATAGTACCTAAAGTTTAAAGCAGAAATTGGGGCACTTTTGAAATTTTCATTTTTGACCAAAATCGACAGGTCCGGGGCTTAGGGAATTTCTCATATGCCACAAAATGGTTGAAGCTCCTGTTCAAAAATGATGCTCCGAAATCACTTCTGTCACCTTAGTGATACATTTTGGGATAGTACCTAAAAGTTTAAAGCAGAAATTGGGGCACTTTTGAAATTTTCATTTTTGACCAAAATCGACAGGTCCGGGGCTTAGGGAATTTCTCATATGCCACAAAACGGTTGAAGCTCCTGTTCAAAAATGATGCTCCGAAATCAACTTCTGTCACCTTTGTGATACATTTTGGGATAGTACCTAAAGTTTAAAGCAGAAATTGGGGCACTTTTGAAATTTACATTTTAGACCAAAATCGTCTGGCCCGGGGCTTAGGGAATTTCTCATATGCCACAAAACGGTTGAAGCTCCTGTTCAAAAATGATGCTCCGAAATCAACTTCTGTCACCTTAGTGATACATTTTGGGATAGTACCTAAAGTTTAAAGCAGAAATTGGGGCACTTTTGAAATTTTCATTTTTGACCAAAATCGACAGGTCCGGGGCTTAGGGAATTTCTCATATGCCACAAAACGGTTGAAACTCCTGTTCAAAAATAATGCTCCGAAATCAACTTCTGTCACCTTAGTGATACATTTTGGGATAGTACCTAAAGTTTAAAGCAGAAATTGGGGCACTTTTGAAATTTTCATTTTTGACCAAAATCGACAGGTCCGGGGCTTAGGGAATTTCTCATATGCCACAAAACGGTTGAAGCTCCTGTTCAAAAATGATGCTCCGAAATCACTTCTGTCACCTTAGTGATACATTTTGGGATAGTACCTAAAGTTTAAAGCAGAAATTGGGGAACTTTTGAAATTTTCATTTTTGACCAAAATCGACAGGTCCGGGGCTTAGGGAATTTCTCATATGCCACAAAACGGTTGAAGCTCCTGTTCAAAAATGATGCTCCGAAATCAACTTCTGTCACCTTAGTGATACATTTTGGGATAGTACCTAAAGTTTAAAGCAGAAATTGGGGCACTTTTGAAATTTTCATTTTTGACCAAAATCGACAGGTCCGGGGCTTAGGGAATTTCTCATATGCCACAAAACGGTTGAAACTCCTGTTCAAAAATAATGCTCCGAAATCAACTTCTGTCACCCTAGTGATACATTTTGGGATAGTACCTAAAGTTTAAAGCAGAAATTGGGGCACTTTTAAAATTTTCATTTTAGACCAAAATCGTCTGGCCCGGGGCTTAGGGAATTTCTCATATGCCACAAAACGGTTGAAGCTCCTGTTCAAAAATGATGCTCCGAAATCAACTTCTGTCACCTTAGTGATACATTTTGGGATAGTACCTAAAGTTTAAAGCAGAAATTGGGGCACTTTTGAAATTTTCATTTTTGACCAAAATCGACAGGTCCGGGGCTTAGGGAATTTCTCATATGCCACAAAACGGTTGAAGCTCCTGTTCAAAAATGATGCTCCGAAATCAACTTCTGTCACCTTTGTGATACATTTTGGGATAGTACCTAAAGTTTAAAGCAGAAATTGGGGCACTTTTGAAATTTACATTTTAGACCAAAATCGTCTGGCCCGGGGCTTAGGGAATTTCTCATATGCCACAAAACGGTTGAAGCTCCTGTTCAAAAATGATGCTCCGAAATCAACTTCTGTCACCTTAGTGATACATTTTGGGATAGTACCTAAAGTTTAAAGCAGAAATTGGGGCACTTTTGAAATTTTAATTTTTGACCAAAATCGACAGGTCCGGGGCTTAGGGAATTTCTCATATGCCACAAAACGGTTGAAACTCCTGTTCAAAAATAATGCTCCGAAATCAACTTCTGTCACCTTAGTGATACATTTTGGGATAGTACCTAAAGTTTAAAGCAGAAATTGGGGCACTTTTGAAATTTTCATTTTTGACCAAAATCGACAGGTCCGGGGCTTAGGGAATTTCTCATATGCCACAAAACGGTTGAAGCTCCTGTTCAAAAATGATGCTCCGAAATCACTTCTGTCACCTTAGTGATACATTTTGGGATAGTACCTAAAGTTTAAAGCAGAAATTGGGGAACTTTTGAAATTTTCATTTTTGACCAAAATCGACAGGTCCGGGGCTTAGGGAATTTCTCATATGCCACAAAACGGTTGAAGCTCCTGTTCAAAAATGATGCTCCGAAATCAACTTCTGTCACCTTAGTGATACATTTTGGGATAGTACCTAAAGTTTAAAGCAGAAATTGGGGCACTTTTGAAATTTTCATTTTTGACCAAAATCGACAGGTCCGGGGCTTAGGGAATTTCTCATATGCCACAAAACGGTTGAAACTCCTGTTCAAAAATAATGCTCCGAAATCAACTTCTGTCACCCTAGTGATACATTTTGGGATAGTACCTAAAGTTTAAAGCAGAAATTGGGGCACTTTTGAAATTTTCATTTTTGACCAAAATCGACAGGTCCGGGGCTTAGGGAATTTCTCATATGCCACAAAACGGTTGAAGCTCCTGTTCAAAAATGATGCTCCGAAATCACTTCTGTCACCTTAGTGATACATTTTGGGATAGTACCTAAAAGTTTAAAGCAGAAATTGGGGCACTTTTGAAATTTTCATTTTTGACCAAAATCGACAGGTCCGGGGCTTAGGGAATTTCTCATATGCCACAAAACGGTTGAAGCTCCTGTTCAAAAATGATGCTCCGAAATCAACTTCTGTCACCTTAGTGATACATTTTGGGATAGTACCTAAAGTTTAAAGCATAAATTGGGGCACTTTTTAAATTTTCATTTTTGACCAAAATCTACAGGTCCGGGGCTTAGGGAATTTCTCATATGCCACAAAACGGTTGAAGCTCCTGTTCAAAAATGATGCTCCGAAATCAACTTCTGTCACCTTAGTGATACATTTTGGGATAGTACCTAAAGTTTAAAGCAGAAATTGGGGCGCTTTTGAAATTTTCATTTTTGACCAAAATCGACAGGTCCGGGGCTTAGGGAATTTCTCATATGCCACAAAACGGTTGAAGCTCCTGTTCAAAAATGATGCTCCGAAATCACTTCTGTCACCTTAGTGATACATTTTGGGATAGTACCTAAAGTTTAAAGCAGAAATTGGGGCACTTTTGAAATTTTCATTTTTGACCAAAATCGACAGGTCCGGGGCTTAGGGAATTTCTCATATGCCACAAAACGGTTGAAGCTCCTGTTCAAAAATGATGCTCCGAAATCACTTCTGTCACCTTAGTGATACATTTTGGGATAGTACCTAAAGTTTAAAGCAGAAATTGGGGCACTTTTGAAATTTTCATTTTTGACCAAAATTGACTGGTCTGGGGCTTAAGGAATTTCTCATATGCCACAAAACGGTTGAAGCTCCTGTTCAAAAATAATGCTCCGAAATCACTTCTGTCACCTTAGTGATACATTTTGGGATAGTACCTAAAGTTTAAAGCAGAAATTGGGGAACTTTTGAAATTTTCATTTTTGACCATAATCGACAGGTTCGGGGCTTAGGGAATTTCTCATATGCCACAAAACGGTTGAAGCTCCTGTTCAAAAATGATGCTCCGAAATCAACTTCTGTCACCTTTGTGATACATTTTGGGATAGTACCTAAAGTTTAAAGCAGAAATTGGGGCACTTTTGAAATTTACATTTTAGACCAAAATCGTCAGGCCCGGGGCTTAGGGAATTTCTCATATGCCACAAAACGGTTGAAGCTCCTGTTCAAAAATGATTCTCCGAAATCAACTTCTGTCACCTTAGTGATACATTTTGGGATAGTACCTAAAGTTTAAAGCAGAAATTGGGGCACTTTTGAAATTTTCATTTTTGACCAAAATCGACAGGTCCGGGGCTTAGGGAATTTCTCATATGCCACAAAACGGTTGAAACTCCTGTTCAAAAATAATGCTCCGAAATCAACTTCTGTCACCTTAGTGATACATTTTGGGATAGTACCTAAAGTTTAAAGCAGAAATTGGGGCACTTTTGAAATTTTCATTTTTGACCAAAATCGACAGGTCCGGGGCTTAGGGAATTTCTCATATGCCACAAAACGGTTGAAGCTCCTGTTCAAAAATGATGCTCCGAAATCACTTCTGTCACCTTAGTGATACATTTTGGGATAGTACCTAAAGTTTAAAGCAGAAATTGGGGAACTTTTGAAATTTTCATTTTTGACCAAAATCGACAGGTCCGGGGCTTAGGGAATTTCTCATATGCCACAAAACGGTTGAAGCTCCTGTTCAAAAATGATGCTCCGAAATCAACTTCTGTCACCTTAGTGATACATTTTGGGATAGTACCTAAAGTTTAAAGCAGAAATTGGGGCACTTTTGAAATTTTCATTTTTGACCAAAATCGACAGGTCCGGGGCTTAGGGAATTTCTCATATGCCACAAAACGGTTGAAACTCCTGTTCAAAAATAATGCTCCGAAATCAACTTCTGTCACCCTAGTGATACATTTTGGGATAGTACCTAAAGTTTAAAGCAGAAATTGGGGCACTTTTGAAATTTTCATTTTTGACCAAAATCGACAGGTCCGGGGCTTAGGGAATTTCTCATATGCCACAAAACGGTTGAAGCTCCTGTTCAAAAATGATGCTCCGAAATCACTTCTGTCACCTTAGTGAGACATTTTGGGATAGTACCTAAAAGTTTAAAGCAGAAATTGGGGCACTTTTGAAATTTTCATTTTTGACCAAAATCGACAGGTCCGGGGCTTAGGGAATTTCTCATATGCCACAAAACGGTTGAAGCTCCTGTTCAAAAATGATGCTCCGAAATCAACTTCTGTCACCTTAGTGATACATTTTGGGATAGTACCTAAAGTTTAAAGCATAAATTGGGGCACTTTTTAAATTTTCATTTTTGACCAAAATCGACAGGTCCGGGGCTTAGGGAATTTCTCATATGCCACAAAACGGTTGAAAGTCCTGTTCAAAAATAATGCTCCGAAATCAACTTCTGTCACCTTAGTGATACATTTTGGGATAGTACCTAAAGTTTAAAGCAGAAATTGGGGCTCTTTTGAAATTTTCATTTTTGACCAAAATCGACAGGTCCAGGGCTTAGGGAATTTCTCATATGCCACAAAACGGTTGAAGCTCCTGTTCAAAAATGATGCTCCGAAATCAACTTCTGTCACCTTAGTGATACATTTTGGGATAGTACCTAAAGTTTAAAGCATAAATTGGGGCTCTTTTTAAATTTTCATTTTTGACCAAAATCGACAGGTCCGGGGCTTAGGGAATTTCTCATATGCCACAAAACGGTTGAAGCTCCTGTTCAAAAATGATGCTCCGAAATCACTTCTGTCACCTTAGTGATACATTTTGGGATAGTACCTAAAGTTTAAAGCAGAAATTGGGGCACTTTTGAAATTTTCATTTTGGACCAAAATTGACAGGTCTGGGGCTTAAGGAATTTCTCATATGCCACAAAACGGTTGAAGCTCCTGTTCAAAAATAATGCACCGAAATCACTTCTGTCACCTTAGTGATACATTTTGGGATAGTACCTAAAGTTTAAAGCAGAAATTGGGGAACTTTTGAAATTTTCATTTTTGACCAAAATCGACAGGTCCGGGGCTTAGGGAATTTCTCATATGCCACAAAACGGTTAAAGCTCCTGTTCAAAAATGATGCTCCGAAATCAACTTCTGTCACCTTTGTGATACATTTTGGGATAGTACCTAAAGTTTAAAGCAGAAATTGGGGCACTTTTAAAATTTACATTTTAGACCAAAATCGTCAGGCCCGGGGCTTAGGGAATTTCTCATATGCCACAAAACGGTTGAAGCTCCTGTTCAAAAATGATGCTCCGAAATCAACTTCTGTCACCTTAGTGATACATTTTGGGATAGTACCTAAAGTTTAAAGCATAAATTGGGGCTCTTTTTAAATTTTCATTTTTGACCAAAATCGACAGGTCCGGGGCTTAGGGAATTTCTCATATGCCACAAAACGGTTGAAGCTCCTGTTCAAAAATGATGCTCCGAAATCAACTTCTGTCACCTTAGTGATACATTTTGGGATAGTACCTAAAGTTTAAAGCAGAAATTGGGGCACTTTTGAAATTTTCATTTTTGACCAAAATCGACAGGTCCGGGGCTTAGGGAATTTCTCATATGCCACAAAACGGTTGAAAGTCCTGTTCAAAAATAATGCTCCGAAATCAACTTCTGTCACCTTAGTGATACATTTTGGGATAGTACCTAAAGTTTAAAGCAGAAATTGGGGCACTTTTGAAATTTTCATTTTTGACCAAAATCGACAGGTCCAGGGCTTAGGGAATTTCTCATATGCCACAAAACGGTTGAAGCTCCTGTTAAAAAATGATGCTCCGAAATCAACTTCTGTCACCTTAGTGATACATTTTGGGATAGTACCTAAAGTTTAAAGCAGAAATTGGGGCACTTTTGAAATTTTCATTTTTGACCAAAATCGACAGGTCCGGGGCTTAGGGAATTTCTCATATGCCACAAAACGGTTGAAACTCCTGTTCAAAAATAATGCTCCGAAATCAACTTCTGTCACCTTAGTGATACATTTTGGGATAGTACCTAAAGTTTAAAGCAGAAATTGGGGCACTTTTGAAATTTTCATTTTTGACCAAAATCGACAGGTCCGGGGCTTAGGGAATTTCTCATATGCCACAAAACGGTTGAAGCTCCTGTTCAAAAATGATGCTCCGAAATCACTTCTGTCACCTTACTGATACATTTTGGGATAGTACCTAAAGTTTAAAGCAGAAATTGGTGAACTTTTGAAATTTTCATTTTTGACCAAAATCGACAGGTCCGGGGCTTAGGGAATTTCTCATATGCCACAAAACGGTTGAAGCTCCTGTTCAAAAATGATGCTCCGAAATCAACTTCTGTCACCTTAGTGATACATTTTGGGATAGTACCTAAAGTTTAAAGCATAAATTGGGGCACTTTTTAAATTTTCATTTTTGACCAAAATCTACAGGTCCGGGGCTTAGGGAATTTCTCATATGCCACAAAACGGTTGAAGCTCCTGTTCAAAAATGATGCTCCGAAATCAACTTCTGTCACCTTAGTGATACATTTTGGGATAGTACCTAAAGTTTAAAGCAGAAATTGGGGCGCTTTTGAAATTTTCATTTTTGACCAAAATCGACAGGTCCGGGGCTTAGGGAATTTCTCATATGCCACAAAACGGTTGAAGCTCCTGTTCAAAAATGATGCTCCGAAATCACTTCAGTCACCTTAGTGATACATTTTGGGATAGTACCTAAAGTTTAAAGCAGAAATTGGGGCACTTTTGAAATTTTCATTTTTGACCAAAATCGACAGGTCCGGGGCTTAGGGAATTTCTCATATGCCACAAAACGGTTGAAGCTCCTGTTCAAAAATGATGCTCCGAAATCACTTCTGTCACCTTAGTGATACATTTTGGGATAGTACCTAAAGTTTAAAGCAGAAATTGGGGCACTTTTGAAATTTTCATTTTTGACCAAAATTGACAGGTCTGGGGCTTAAGGAATTTCTCATATGCCACAAAACGGTTGAAGCTCCTGTTCAAAAATAATGCTCCGAAATCACTTCTGTCACCTTAGTGATACATTTTGGGATAGTACCTAAAGTTTAAAGCAGAAATTGGGGAACTTTTGAAATTTTCATTTTTGACCAAAATCGACAGGTCCGGGGCTTAGGGAATTTCTCATATGCCACAAAACGGTTGAAGCTCCTGTTCAAAAATGATGCACCGAAATCAACTTCTGTCACCTTTGTGATACATTTTGGGATAGTACCTAAAGTTTAAAGCAGAAATTGGGGCACTTTTGAAATTTACATTTTAGACCAAAATCGTCAGGCTCGGGGCTTAGGGAATTTCTCATATGCCACAAAACGGTTGAAGCTCCTGTTCAAAAATGATGCTCCGAAATCAACTTCTGTCACCTTAGTGATACATTTTGGGATAGTACCTAAAGTTTAAAGCAGAAATTGGGGCACTTTTGAAATTTTCATTTTTGACCAAAATCGACAGGTCCGGGGCTTAGGGAATTTCTCATATGCCACAAAACGGTTGAAGCACCTGTTCAAAAATGATGCTCCGAAATCAACTTCTGTCACCTCAGTGATACATTTTGGGATAGTACCTAAAGTTTAAAGCATAAATTGGGGCACTTTTGAAATTTTCATTTTTGACCAAAATCGACAGGTCCGGGGCTTAGGGAATTTCTCATATGCCACAAAACGGTTGAAGCTCCTGTTCAAAAATGATGATCCGAAATCAACTTCTGTCACCTTAGTGATACATTTTGGGATAGTACCTAAAGTTTAAAGCAGAAATTGGGGCACTTTTGAATTTTTTATTTTTGACCAAAATCGACAGGTCCGGGGCTTAGGGAATTTTTCATATGCCACAAAACGGTTGAAGCTCCTGTTCAAAAATGATGATCCGAAATCAACTTCTGTCACCTTAGTGATACATTTTGGGATAGTACCTAAAGTTTAAAGCAGAAATTGGGGCACTTTTGAATTTTTTATTTTTGACCAAAATCGACAGGTCCGGGGCTTAGGGAATTTTTCATATGCCACAAAACGGTTGAAGCTCCTGTTCAAAAATGATGCTCCGAAATCACTTCTGTCACCTTAGTGATACATTTTGGGATAGTACCTAAAGTTTAAAGCAGAAATTGGGGAACTTTTGAAATTTTCATTTTTGACCAAAATCGACAGGTCCGGGGCTTAGGGAATTTCTCATATGCCACAAAACGGTTGAAGCTCCTGTTCAAAAATGATGCTCCGAAATCAACTTCTGTCACCTTAGTGATACATTTTGGGATAGTACCTAAAGTTTAAAGCATAAATTGGGGCACTTTTGAAATTTTAATTTTTGACCAAAATCGACAGGTCCGGGGCTTAGGGAATTTCTCATATGCCACAAAACGGTTGAAGCTCCTGTTCAAAAATGATGCTCCGAAATCAACTTCTGTCACCTTAGTGATACATTTTGGGATAGTACCTAAAGTTTAAAGCAGAAATTGGGGCACTTTTGAAATTTTCATTTTTGACCAAAATCGACAGGTCCGGGGCTTAGGGAATTTCTCATATGCCACAAAACGATTGAAGCTCCTGTTCAAAAATGATGCTCCAAAATCAACTTCTGTCACCTTAGTGATACATTTTGGGATAGTACCTAAAGTTTAAAGCAGAAATTGGGGCACTTTTGAAATTTTCATTTTTGACCAAAATCGACAGGTCCGGGGCTTAGGGAATTTCTCATATGCCACAAAACGGTTGAAGCTCCTGTTCAAAAATGATGCTCCGAAATCACTTCTGTCACCTTAGTGATACATTTTGGGATAGTACCTAAAGTTTAAAGCAGAAATTGGGGCACTTTTGAAATTTTAATTTTTGACCAAAATCGACAGGTCCGGGGCTTAGGGAATTTCTCATATGCCACAAAACGGTTGAAGCTCCTGTTCAAAAATGATGCTCCGAAATCAACTTCTGTCACCTTAGTGATACATTTTGGGATAGTACCTAAAGTTTAAAGCAGAAATTGGGGAACTTTTGAAATTTTCATTTTTGACCAAAATCGACAGGTCCGGGGCTTAGGGAATTTCTCATATGCCACAAAACGTTTGAAGCTCCTGTTCAAAAATGATGCTCCAAAATCAACTTCTGTCACCTCAGTGATACATTTTGGGATAGTACCTAAAGTTTAAAGCAGAAATTGGGGCACTTTTGAAATTTTCATTTTTGACCAAAATCGACAGGTCCGGGGCTTAGGGAATTTCTCATATGCCACAAAACGATTGAAGCTCCTGTTCAAAAATGATGCTCCAAAATCAACTTCTGTCACCTTAGTGATACATTTTGGGATAGTACCTAAAGTTTAAAGCAGAAATTGGGGCACTTTTGAAATTTTCATTTTTGACCAAAATCGACTGGTCCGGGGCTTAGGGAATTTCTCATATGCCACAAAACGGTTGAAGCTCCTGTTCAAAAATGATGCTCCGAAATCACTTCTGTCACCTTAGTGATACATTTTGGGATAGTACCTAAAGTTTAAAGCAGAAATTGGGGCACTTTTGAAATTTTTATTTTTGACCAAAATCGACAGGTCCGGGGCCTAGGGAATTTTTCATATGCCACAAAACGGTTGAAGCTCCTGTTCAAAAATGATGCTCCAAAATCAACTTCTGTCACCTTAGTGATACATTTTGGGATAGTACCTAAAGTTTAAAGCAGAAATTGGGGCACTTTTGAATTTTTTATTTTTGACCAAAATCGACAGGTCCGTGGCTTAGGGAATTTTTCATATGCCACAAAACGGTTGAAGCTCCTGTTCAAAAATGATGCTCCAAAATCAACTTCTGTCACCTTAGTGATACATTTTGGGATAATACCTAAAGTTTAAAGCAGAAATTGGGGCACTTTTGAAATTTTCATTTTTGACCAAAATCGACAGATTCGGGGCTTAGGGAATTTCTCATATGCCACAAAACGGTTGAAGCACCTGTTCAAAAATGATGCTCCGAAATCAACTTCTGTCACCTCAGTGATACATTTTGGGATAGTACCTAAAGTTTAAAGCAGAAATTGGGGCACTTTTAAAATTTTCATTTTTGACCAAAATCGACAGGTCCGGGGCTTAGGGAATTTCTCATATGCCACAAAACGGTTGAAACTCCTGTTCAAAAATAATGCACCGAAATCAACTTCTGTCACCTTAGTGATATATTTTGGGATAGTACCTAAAGTTTAAAGCATAAATTGGGGCACTTTTTAAATTTTCATTTTTGACCAAAATCGACTGGTCCGGGGCTTAGGGAATTTCTCATATGCCACAAAACGGTTGAAGCTCCTGTTCAAAAATGATGCTCCGAAATCAACTTCTGTCACCTTAGTGATACATTTTGGGATAGTACCTAAAGTTTAAAGCAGAAATTGGGGCACTTTTGAAATTTTCATTTTTGACCAAAATCGACAGGTCCGGGGCTTAGGGAATTTCTCATATGCCACAAAACGATTGAAGCTCCTGTTCAAAAATGATGCTCCAAAATCAACTTCTGTCACCTTAGTGATACATTTTGGGATAGTACCTAAAGTTTAAAGCAGAAATTGGGGCACTTTTGAAATTTTCATTTTTGACCAAAATCGACTGGTCCGGGGCTTAGGGAATTTCTCATATGCCACAAAACGGTTGAAGCTCCTGTTCAAAAATGATGCTCCGAAATCACTTCTGTCACCTTAGTGATACATTTTGGGATAGTACCTAAAGTTTAAAGCAGAAATTGGGGCACTTTTGAAATTTTTATTTTTGACCAAAATCGACAGGTCCGGGGCCTAGGGAATTTTTCATATGCCACAAAACGGTTGAAGCTCCTGTTCAAAAATGATGCTCCAAAATCAACTTCTGTCACCTTAGTGATACATTTTGGGATAGTACCTAAAGTTTAAAGCAGAAATTGGGGCACTTTTGAATTTTTTATTTTTGACCAAAATCGACAGGTCCGTGGCTTAGGGAATTTTTCATATGCCACAAAACGGTTGAAGCTCCTGTTCAAAAATGATGCTCCAAAATCAACTTCTGTCACCTTAGTGATACATTTTGGGATAATACCTAAAGTTTAAAGCAGAAATTGGGGCACTTTTGAAATTTTCATTTTTGACCAAAATCGACAGATTCGGGGCTTAGGGAATTTCTCATATGCCACAAAACGGTTGAAGCACCTGTTCAAAAATGATGCTCCGAAATCAACTTCTGTCACCTCAGTGATACATTTTGGGATAGTACCTAAAGTTTAAAGCAGAAATTGGGGCACTTTTAAAATTTTCATTTTTGACCAAAATCGACAGGTCCGGGGCTTAGGGAATTTCTCATATGCCACAAAACGGTTGAAACTCCTGTTCAAAAATAATGCACCGAAATCAACTTCTGTCACCTTAGTGATATATTTTGGGATAGTACCTAAAGTTTAAAGCATAAATTGGGGCACTTTTTAAATTTTCATTTTTGACCAAAATCGACTGGTCCGGGGCTTAGGGAATTTCTCATATGCCACAAAACGGTTGAAGCTCCTGTTCAAAAATGATGCTCCGAAATCAACTTCTGTCACCTTAGTGATACATTTTGGGATAGTACCTAAAGTTTAAAGCAGAAATTGGGGCACTTTTGAAATTTTCATTTTTGACCAAAATCGACAGGTCCGGGGCTTAGGGAATTTCTCATATGCCACAAAACGGTTGAAGCTCCTGTTCAAAAATGATGCTCCGAAATCACTTCTGTCACCTTAGTGATACATTTTGGGATAGTACCTAAAGTTTAAAGCAGAAATTGGGGCACTTTTGAAATTTTCATTTTTGACCAAAATCGACAGGTCCAGGGCTTAGGGAATTTCTCATATGCCACAAAACGGTTGAAGCTCCTGTTCAAAAATGATGCTCCGAAATCACTTCTGTCACCTTAGTGATACATTTTGGGATAGTACCTAAAGTTTAAAGCAGAAATTGGGGCACTTTTGAAATTTTCATTTTTGACCAAAATCGACAGGTCCAGGGCTTAGGGAATTTCTCATATGCCACAAAACGGTTGAAGCTCCTGTTCAAAAATGATGCTCCGAAATCACTTCTGTCACCTTAGTGATACATTTTGGGATAGTACCTAAAGTTTAAAGCAGAAATTGGGGCACTTTTGAATTTTTTATTTTTGACCAAAATCGACAGGTCCGGGGCTTAGGGAATTTTTCATATGCCACAAAACGGTTGAAGCTCCTGTTCAAAAATGATGATCCGAAATCAACTTCTGTCACCTTAGTGATACATTTTGGGATAGTACCTAAAGTTTAAAGCAGAAATTGGGGCACTTTTGAATTTTTTATTTTTGACCAAAATCGACAGGTCCGGGGCTTAGGGAATTTTTCATATGCCACAAAACGGTTGAAGCTCCTGTTCAAAAATGATGCTCCGAAATCACTTCTGTCACCTTAGTGATACTTTTTGGGATAGTACCTAAAGTTTAAAGCAGAAATTGGGGAACTTTTGAAATTTTCATTTTTGGCCAAAATCGACAGGTCCGGGGCTTAGGGAATTTCTCATATGCCACAAAACGGTTGAAGCTCCTGTTCAAAAATGATGCTCCGAAATCAACTTCTGTCACCTTAGTGATACATTTTGGGATAGTACCTAAAGTTTAAAGCATAAATTGGGGCACTTTTGAAATTTTAATTTTTGACCAAAATCGACAGGTCCGGGGCTTAGGGAATTTCTCATATGCCACAAAACGGTTGAAGCTCCTGTTCAAAAATGATGCTCCGAAATCAACTTCTGTCACCTTAGTGATACATTTGGGATTGTACCTAAAGTTTAAAGCAGAAATTGGGGCACTTTTGAAATTTTCATTTTTGACCAAAATCGACAGGTTCGGGGCTTAGGGAATTTCTCATATGCCACAAAACGGTTGAAGCACCTGTTCAAAAATGATGCTCCGAAATCAACTTCTGTCACCTCAGTGATACATTTTGGGATAGTACCTAAAGTTTAAAGCAGAAATTGGGGCACTTTTGAAATTTTCATTTTTGACCAAAATCGACAGGTCCGGGGCTTAGGGAATTTCTCATATGCCACAAAACGATTGAAGCTCCTGTTCAAAAATGATGCTCCAAAATCAACTTCTGTCACCTTAGTGATACATTTTGGGATAGTACCTAAAGTTTAAAGCAGAAATTGGGGCACTTTTGAAATTTTCATTTTTGACCAAAATCGACAGGTCCGGGGCTTAGGGAATTTCTCATATGCCACAAAACGGTTGAAGCTCCTGTTCAAAAATGATGCTCCGAAATCACTTCTGTCACCTTAGTGATACATTTTGGGATAGTACCTAAAGTTTAAAGCAGAAATTGGGGCACTTTTGAAATTTTCATTTTTGACCAAAATCGACAGGTCCGGGGCTTAGGGAATTTCTCATATGCCACAAAACGGTTGAAGCTCCTGTTCAAAAATGATGCTCCGAAATCACTTCTGTCACCTTAGTGATACATTTTGGGATAGTACCTAAAGTTTAAAGCAGAAATTGGGGCACTTTTGAAATTTTCATTTTTGACCAAAATCGACAGGTCCGGGGCTTAGGGAATTTCTCATATGCCACAAAACGGTTGAAGCTCCTGTTCAAAAATGATGCTCCGAAATCACTTCTGTCACCTTAGTGATACATTTTGGGATAGTACCTAAAGTTTAAAGCAGAAATTGGGGAACTTTTGAAATTTTCATTTTTGACCAAAATCGACAGGTCCGGGGCTTAGGGAATTTCTCATATGCCACAAAACGTTTGAAGCTCCTGTTCAAAAATGATGCTCCGAAATCAACTTCTGTCACCTCAGTGATACATTTTGGGATAGTACCTAAAGTTTAAAGCAGAAATTGGGGCACTTTTGAAATTTTCATTTTTGACCAAAATCGACAGGTCCGGGGCTTAGGGAATTTCTCATATGCCACAAAACGGTTGAAGCTCCTGTTCAAAAATGATGCTCCGAAATCAACTTCTGTCACCTTAGTGATACATTTTGGGATAGTACCTAAAAGTTTAAAGCAGAAATTGGGGCACTTTTGAAATTTTCATTTTTGACCAAAATCTGCAGGTCCTGGGCTTAGGGAATTTCTCATATGCCACAAAACGGTTGAAGCTCCTGTTCAAAAATGATGCTCTGAAATCAACTTCTGTCACCTTAGTGATACATTTTGGGATAGTACCTAAAGTTTAAAGCAGAAATTGGGGCACTTTTGAAATTTTCATTTTTGACCAAAATCGACAGGTCCGGGGCTTAGGGAATTTCTCATATGCCACAAAACGGTTGAAGCTCCTGTTCAAAAATGATGCTCCGAAATCACTTCTGTCACCTTAGTGATACATTTTGGGATAGTACCTAAAGTTTAAAGCAGAAATTGGGGCACTTTTGAAATTTTCATTTTTGACCAAAATTGACAGGTCTGGGGCTTAAGGAATTTCTCATATGCCACAAAACGGTTGAAGCTCCTGTTCAAAAATAATGCTCCGAAATCACTTCTGTCACCTTAGTGATACATTTTGGGATAGTACCTAAAGTTTAAAGCAGAAATTGGGGAACTTTTGAAATTTTAATTTTTGACCAAAATCGGCAGGTCCGGGGCTTAGGGAATTTCTCATATGCCACAAAACGGTTGAAGCTCCTGTTCAAAAATGATGCTCCGAAATCAACTTCTGTCACCTTTGTGATACATTTTGGGATAGTACCTAAAGTTTAAAGCAGAAATTGGGGCACTTTTGAAATTTACATTTTAGACCAAAATCGTCAGGCCCGGGGCTTAGGGAATTTCTCATATGCCACAAAACGGTTGAAGCTCCTGTTCAAAAATGATGCTCCGAAATCAACTTCTGTCACCTTAGTGATACATTTTGGGATAGTACCTAAAGTTTAAAGCAGAAATTGGGGCACTTTTGAAATTTTCATTTTTGACCAAAATCGACAGGTCCGGGGCTTAGGGAATTTCTCATATGCCACAAAACGGTTGAAAGTCCTGTTCAATAATAATGCTCCGAAATCAACTTCTGTCACCTTAGTGATACATTTTGGGATAGTACCTAAAGTTTAAAGCAGAAATTGGGGCTCTTTTGAAATTTTCATTTTTGACCAAAATCGACAGGTCCGGGGCTTAGGGAATTTCTCATATGCCACAAAACGGTTGAAGCTCCTGTTCAAAAATGATGCTCCGAAATCAACTTCTGTCACCTTAGTGATACATTTTGGGATAGTACCTAAAGTTTAAAGCATAAATTGGGGCACTTTTGAAATTTTCATTTTTGACCAAAATCAACAGGTCCGGGGCTTAGGGAATTTCTCATATGCCACAAAACGGTTGAAACTCCTGTTCAAAAATAATGCTCCGAAATCAACTTCTGTCACCTTAGTGATATATTTTGGGATAGTACCTAAAGTTTAAAGCATAAATTGGGGCACTTTTTAAATTTTCATTTTTGACCAAAATCGACTGGTCCGGGGCTTAGGGAATTTCTCATATGCCACAAAACGGTTGAAGCTCCTGTTCAAAAATGATGCTCCGAAATCAACTTCTGTCACCTTAGTGATACATTTTGGGATAGTACCTAAAGTTTAAAGCAGAAATTGGGGCACTTTTGAAATTTTCATTTTTGACCAAAATCGACAGGTCCGGGGCTTAGGGAATTTCTCATATGCCACAAAACGGTTGAAGCTCCTGTTCAAAAATGATGCTCCGAAATCACTTCTGTCACCTTAGTGATACATTTTGGGATAGTACCTAAAGTTTAAAGCAGAAATTGGGGCACTTTTGAAATTTTCATTTTTGACCAAAATCGACAGGTCCAGGGCTTAGGGAATTTCTCATATGCCACAAAACGGTTGAAGCTCCTGTTCAAAAATGATGCTCCGAAATCACTTCTGTCACCTTAGTGATACATTTTGGGATAGTACCTAAAGTTTAAAGCAGAAATTGGGGCACTTTTGAAATTTTCATTTTTGACCAAAATCGACAGGTCCAGGGCTTAGGGAATTTCTCATATGCCACAAAACGGTTGAAGCTCCTGTTCAAAAATGATGCTCCGAAATCACTTCTGTCACCTTAGTGATACATTTTGGGATAGTACCTAAAGTTTAAAGCAGAAATTGGGGCACTTTTGAATTTTTTATTTTTGACCAAAATCGACAGGTCCGGGGCTTAGGGAATTTTTCATATGCCACAAAACGGTTGAAGCTCCTGTTCAAAAATGATGATCCGAAATCAACTTCTGTCACCTTAGTGATACATTTTGGGATAGTACCTAAAGTTTAAAGCAGAAATTGGGGCACTTTTGAATTTTTTATTTTTGACCAAAATCGACAGGTCCGGGGCTTAGGGAATTTTTCATATGCCACAAAACGGTTGAAGCTCCTGTTCAAAAATGATGCTCCGAAATCACTTCTGTCACCTTAGTGATACTTTTTGGGATAGTACCTAAAGTTTAAAGCAGAAATTGGGGAACTTTTGAAATTTTCATTTTTGGCCAAAATCGACAGGTCCGGGGCTTAGGGAATTTCTCATATGCCACAAAACGGTTGAAGCTCCTGTTCAAAAATGATGCTCCGAAATCAACTTCTGTCACCTTAGTGATACATTTTGGGATAGTACCTAAAGTTTAAAGCATAAATTGGGGCACTTTTGAAATTTTAATTTTTGACCAAAATCGACAGGTCCGGGGCTTAGGGAATTTCTCATATGCCACAAAACGGTTGAAGCTCCTGTTCAAAAATGATGCTCCGAAATCAACTTCTGTCACCTTAGTGATACATTTGGGATTGTACCTAAAGTTTAAAGCAGAAATTGGGGCACTTTTGAAATTTTCATTTTTGACCAAAATCGACAGGTTCGGGGCTTAGGGAATTTCTCATATGCCACAAAACGGTTGAAGCACCTGTTCAAAAATGATGCTCCGAAATCAACTTCTGTCACCTCAGTGATACATTTTGGGATAGTACCTAAAGTTTAAAGCAGAAATTGGGGCACTTTTGAAATTTTCATTTTTGACCAAAATCGACAGGTCCGGGGCTTAGGGAATTTCTCATATGCCACAAAACGATTGAAGCTCCTGTTCAAAAATGATGCTCCAAAATCAACTTCTGTCACCTTAGTGATACATTTTGGGATAGTACCTAAAGTTTAAAGCAGAAATTGGGGCACTTTTGAAATTTTCATTTTTGACCAAAATCGACAGGTCCGGGGCTTAGGGAATTTCTCATATGCCACAAAACGGTTGAAGCTCCTGTTCAAAAATGATGCTCCGAAATCACTTCTGTCACCTTAGTGATACATTTTGGGATAGTACCTAAAGTTTAAAGCAGAAATTGGGGCACTTTTGAAATTTTCATTTTTGACCAAAATCGACAGGTCCGGGGCTTAGGGAATTTCTCATATGCCACAAAACGGTTGAAGCTCCTGTTCAAAAATGATGCTCCGAAATCACTTCTGTCACCTTAGTGATACATTTTGGGATAGTACCTAAAGTTTAAAGCAGAAATTGGGGCACTTTTGAAATTTTCATTTTTGACCAAAATCGACAGGTCCGGGGCTTAGGGAATTTCTCATATGCCACAAAACGGTTGAAGCTCCTGTTCAAAAATGATGCTCCGAAATCACTTCTGTCACCTTAGTGATACATTTTGGGATAGTACCTAAAGTTTAAAGCAGAAATTGGGGAACTTTTGAAATTTTCATTTTTGACCAAAATCGACAGGTCCGGGGCTTAGGGAATTTCTCATATGCCACAAAACGTTTGAAGCTCCTGTTCAAAAATGATGCTCCGAAATCAACTTCTGTCACCTCAGTGATACATTTTGGGATAGTACCTAAAGTTTAAAGCAGAAATTGGGGCACTTTTGAAATTTTCATTTTTGACCAAAATCGACAGGTCCGGGGCTTAGGGAATTTCTCATATGCCACAAAACGGTTGAAGCTCCTGTTCAAAAATGATGCTCCGAAATCAACTTCTGTCACCTTAGTGATACATTTTGGGATAGTACCTAAAAGTTTAAAGCAGAAATTGGGGCACTTTTGAAATTTTCATTTTTGACCAAAATCTGCAGGTCCTGGGCTTAGGGAATTTCTCATATGCCACAAAACGGTTGAAGCTCCTGTTCAAAAATGATGCTCTGAAATCAACTTCTGTCACCTTAGTGATACATTTTGGGATAGTACCTAAAGTTTAAAGCAGAAATTGGGGCACTTTTGAAATTTTCATTTTTGACCAAAATCGACAGGTCCGGGGCTTAGGGAATTTCTCATATGCCACAAAACGGTTGAAGCTCCTGTTCAAAAATGATGCTCCGAAATCACTTCTGTCACCTTAGTGATACATTTTGGGATAGTACCTAAAGTTTAAAGCAGAAATTGGGGCACTTTTGAAATTTTCATTTTTGACCAAAATTGACAGGTCTGGGGCTTAAGGAATTTCTCATATGCCACAAAACGGTTGAAGCTCCTGTTCAAAAATAATGCTCCGAAATCACTTCTGTCACCTTAGTGATACATTTTGGGATAGTACCTAAAGTTTAAAGCAGAAATTGGGGAACTTTTGAAATTTTAATTTTTGACCAAAATCGGCAGGTCCGGGGCTTAGGGAATTTCTCATATGCCACAAAACGGTTGAAGCTCCTGTTCAAAAATGATGCTCCGAAATCAACTTCTGTCACCTTTGTGATACATTTTGGGATAGTACCTAAAGTTTAAAGCAGAAATTGGGGCACTTTTGAAATTTACATTTTAGACCAAAATCGTCAGGCCCGGGGCTTAGGGAATTTCTCATATGCCACAAAACGGTTGAAGCTCCTGTTCAAAAATGATGCTCCGAAATCAACTTCTGTCACCTTAGTGGGATAGTACCTAAAGTTTAAAGCAGAAATTGGGGCACTTTTGAAATTTTCATTTTTGACCAAAATCGACAGGTCCGGGGCTTAGGGAATTTCTCATATGCCACAAAACGGTTGAAAGTCCTGTTCAATAATAATGCTCCGAAATCAACTTCTGTCACCTTAGTGATACATTTTGGGATAGTACCTAAAGTTTAAAGCAGAAATTGGGGCTCTTTTGAAATTTTCATTTTTGACCAAAATCGACAGGTCCGGGGCTTAGGGAATTTCTCATATGCCACAAAACGGTTGAAGCTCCTGTTCAAAAATGATGCTCCGAAATCAACTTCTGTCACCTTAGTGATACATTTTGGGATAGTACCTAAAGTGTAAAGCAGAAATTGGGGCACTTTTGAAATTTTCATTTTTGACCAAAATCGACAGGTCCGGGGCTTAGGGAATTTCTCATATGCCACAAAACGGTTGAAGCTCCTGTTCAAAAATGATGCTCCGAAATCAACTTCTGTCACCTTAGTGATACATTTTGGGATAGTACCTAAAGTTTAAAGCAGAAATTGGGGAACTTTTGAAATTTTCATTTTTGACCAAAATCGACAGGTCCGGGGCTTAGGGAATTTCTCATATGCCACAAAACGGTTGAAGCTCCTGTTCAAAAATGATGCTCCGAAATCAACTTCTGTCACCTTAGTGATACATTTTGGGATAGTACCTAAAGTTTAAAGCAGAAATTGGGGCACTTTTGAATTTTTTATTTTTGACCAAAATCGACAGGTCCGGGGCTTAGGGAATTTCTCATATGCCACAAAACGGTTGAAGCTCCTGTTCAAAAATGATGCTCCGAAATCACTTCTGTCACCTTACTGATACATTTTGGGATAGTACCTAAAGTTTAAAGCAGAAATTGGTGAACTTTTGAAATTTTCATTTTTGACCAAAATCGACAGGTCCGGGGCTTAGGGAATTTCTCATATGCCACAAAACGGTTGAAGCTCCTGTTCAAAAATGATGCTCCGAAATCAACTTCTGTCACCTTAGTGATACATTTTGGGATAGTACCTAAAGTTTAAAGCATAAATTGGGGCACTTTTTAAATTTTCATTTTTGACCAAAATCTACAGGTCCGGGGCTTAGGGAATTTCTCATATGCCACAAAACGGTTGAAGCTCCTGTTCAAAAATGATGCTCCGAAATCAACTTCTGTCACCTTAGTGATACATTTTGGGATAGTACCTAAAGTTTAAAGCAGAAATTGGGGCGCTTTTGAAATTTTCATTTTTGACCAAAATCGACAGGTCCGGGGCTTAGGGAATTTCTCATATGCCACAAAACGGTTGAAGCTCCTGTTCAAAAATGATGCTCCGAAATCACTTCAGTCACCTTAGTGATACATTTTGGGATAGTACCTAAAGTTTAAAGCAGAAATTGGGGCACTTTTGAAATTTTCATTTTTGACCAAAATCGACAGGTCCGGGGCTTAGGGAATTTCTCATATGCCACAAAACGGTTGAAGCTCCTGTTCAAAAATGATGCTCCGAAATCACTTCTGTCACCTTAGTGATACATTTTGGGATAGTACCTAAAGTTTAAAGCAGAAATTGGGGCACTTTTGAAATTTTCATTTTTGACCAAAATTGACAGGTCTGGGGCTTAAGGAATTTCTCATATGCCACAAAACGGTTGAAGCTCCTGTTCAAAAATAATGCTCCGAAATCACTTCTGTCACCTTAGTGATACATTTTGGGATAGTACCTAAAGTTTAAAGCAGAAATTGGGGAACTTTTGAAATTTTCATTTTTGACCAAAATCGACAGGTCCGGGGCTTAGGGAATTTCTCATATGCCACAAAACGGTTGAAGCTCCTGTTCAAAAATGATGCACCGAAATCAACTTCTGTCACCTTTGTGATACATTTTGGGATAGTACCTAAAGTTTAAAGCAGAAATTGGGGCACTTTTGAAATTTACATTTTAGACCAAAATCGTCAGGCTCGGGGCTTAGGGAATTTCTCATATGCCACAAAACGGTTGAAGCTCCTGTTCAAAAATGATGCTCCGAAATCAACTTCTGTCACCTTAGTGATACATTTTGGGATAGTACCTAAAGTTTAAAGCAGAAATTGGGGCACTTTTGAAATTTTCATTTTTGACCAAAATCGACAGGTCCGGGGCTTAGGGAATTTCTCATATGCCACAAAACGGTTGAAGCACCTGTTCAAAAATGATGCTCCGAAATCAACTTCTGTCACCTCAGTGATACATTTTGGGATAGTACCTAAAGTTTAAAGCATAAATTGGGGCACTTTTGAAATTTTCATTTTTGACCAAAATCGACAGGTCCGGGGCTTAGGGAATTTCTCATATGCCACAAAACGGTTGAAGCTCCTGTTCAAAAATTATGATCCGAAATCAACTTCTGTCACCTTAGTGATACATTTTGGGATAGTACCTAAAGTTTAAAGCAGAAATTGGGGCACTTTTGAATTTTTTATTTTTGACCAAAATCGACAGGTCCGGGGCTTAGGGAATTTTTCATATGCCACAAAACGGTTGAAGCTCCTGTTCAAAAATGATGATCCGAAATCAACTTCTGTCACCTTAGTGATACATTTTGGGATAGTACCTAAAGTTTAAAGCAGAAATTGGGGCACTTTTGAATTTTTTATTTTTGACCAAAATCGACAGGTCCGGGGCTTAGGGAATTTTTCATATGCCACAAAACGGTTGAAGCTCCTGTTCAAAAATGATGCTCCGAAATCACTTCTGTCACCTTAGTGATACATTTTGGGATAGTACCTAAAGTTTAAAGCAGAAATTGGGGAACTTTTGAAATTTTCATTTTTGACCAAAATCGACAGGTCCGGGGCTTAGGGAATTTCTCATATGCCACAAAACGGTTGAAGCTCCTGTTCAAAAATGATGCTCCGAAATCAACTTCTGTCACCTTAGTGATACATTTTGGGATAGTACCTAAAGTTTAAAGCATAAATTGGGGCACTTTTGAAATTTTAATTTTTGACCAAAATCGACAGGTCCGGGGCTTAGGGAATTTCTCATATGCCACAAAACGGTTGAAGCTCCTGTTCAAAAATGATGCTCCGAAATCAACTTCTGTCACCTTAGTGATACATTTTGGGATAGTACCTAAAGTTTAAAGCAGAAATTGGGGCACTTTTGAAATTTTCATTTTTGACCAAAATCGACAGGTCCGGGGCTTAGGGAATTTCTCATATGCCACAAAACGATTGAAGCTCCTGTTCAAAAATGATGCTCCAAAATCAACTTCTGTCACCTTAGTGATACATTTTGGGATAGTACCTAAAGTTTAAAGCAGAAATTGGGGCACTTTTGAAATTTTCATTTTTGACCAAAATCGACAGGTCCGGGGCTTAGGGAATTTCTCATATGCCACAAAACGGTTGAAGCTCCTGTTCAAAAATGATGCTCCGAAATCACTTCTGTCACCTTAGTGATACATTTTGGGATAGTACCTAAAGTTTAAAGCATAAATTGGGGCACTTTTGAAATTTTAATTTTTGACCAAAATCGACAGGTCCGGGGCTTAGGGAATTTCTCATATGCCACAAAACGGTTGAAGCTCCTGTTCAAAAATGATGCTCCGAAATCAACTTCTGTCACCTTAGTGATACATTTTGGGATAGTACCTAAAGTTTAAAGCAGAAATTGGGGCACTTTTGAAATTTTCATTTTTGACCAAAATCGACAGGTCCGGGGCTTAGGGAATTTCTCATATGCCACAAAACGATTGAAGCTCCTGTTCAAAAATGATGCTCCAAAATCAACTTCTGTCACCTTAGTGATACATTTTGGGATAGTACCTAAAGTTTAAAGCAGAAATTGGGGCACTTTTGAAATTTTCATTTTTGACCAAAATCGACAGGTCCGGGGCTTAGGGAATTTCTCATATGCCACAAAACGGTTGAAGCTCCTGTTCAAAAATGATGCTCCGAAATCACTTCTGTCACCTTAGTGATACATTTTGGGATAGTACCTAAAGTTTAAAGCAGAAATTGGGGCACTTTTGAAATTTTCATTTTTGACCAAAATCGACAGGTCCGGGGCTTAGGGAATTTCTCATATGCCACAAAACGGTTGAAGCTCCTGTTCAAAAATGATGCTCCGAAATCACTTCTGTCACCTTAGTGATACATTTTGGGATAGTACCTAAAGTTTAAAGCAGAAATTGGGGCACTTTTGAAATTTTCATTTTTGACCAAAATCGACAGGTCCGGGGCTTAGGGAATTTCTCATATGCCACAAAACGGTTGAAGCTCCTGTTCAAAAATGATGCTCCGAAATCACTTCTGTCACCTTAGTGATACATTTTGGGATAGTACCTAAAGTTTAAAGCAGAAATTGGGGAACTTTTGAAATTTTCATTTTTGACCAAAATCGACAGGTCCGGGGCTTAGGGAATTTCTCATATGCCACAAAACGTTTGAAGCTCCTGTTCAAAAATGATGCTCCGAAATCAACTTCTGTCACCTCAGTGATACATTTTGGGATAGTACCTAAAGTTTAAAGCAGAAATTGGGGCACTTTTGAAATTTTCATTTTTGACCAAAATCGACAGGTCCGGGGCTTAGGGAATTTCTCATATGCCACAAAACGATTGAAGCTCCTGTTCAAAAATGATGCTCCAAAATCAACTTCTGTCACCTTAGTGATACATTTTGGGATAGTACCTAAAGTTTAAAGCAGAAATTGGGGCACTTTTGAAATTTTCATTTTTGACCAAAATCGACTGGTCCGGGGCTTAGGGAATTTCTCATATGCCACAAAACGGTTGAAGCTCCTGTTCAAAAATGATGCTCCGAAATCACTTCTGTCACCTTAGTGATACATTTTGGGATAGTACCTAAAGTTTAAAGCAGAAATTGGGGCACTTTTGAAATTTTTATTTTTGACCAAAATCGACAGGTCCGGGGCCTAGGGAATTTTTCATATGCCACAAAACGGTTGAAGCTCCTGTTCAAAAATGATGCTCCAAAATCAACTTCTGTCACCTTAGTGATACATTTTGGGATAGTACCTAAAGTTTAAAGCAGAAATTGGGGCACTTTTGAAATTTTTATTTTTGACCAAAATCGACAGGTTCGGGGCTTAGGGAATTTTTCATATGCCACAAAACGGTTGAAGCTCCTGTTCAAAAATGATGCTCCGAAATCACTTCTGTCACCTTAGTGATACTTTTTGGGATAGTACCTAAAGTTTAAAGCAGAAATTGGGGAACTTTTGAAATTTTCATTTTTGACCAAAATCGACAGGTCCGGGGCTTAGGGAATTTCTCATATGCCACAAAACGGTTGAAGCTCCTGTTCAAAAATAATGCTCCGAAATCAACTTCTGTCACCTTAGTGATACATTTTGGGATAGTACCTAAAGTTTAAAGCATAAATTGGGGCACTTTTGAAATTTTAATTTTTGACCAAAATCGACAGGTCCGGGGCTTAGGGAATTTCTCATATGCCACAAAACGGTTGAAGCTCCTGTTCAAAAATGATGCTCCGAAATCACTTCTGTCACCTTAGTGATACATTTTGGGATAGTACCTAAAGTTTAAAGCAGAAATTGGGGAACTTTTGAAATTTTCATTTTTGACCAAAATCGACAGGTCCGGGGCTTAGGGAATTTCTCATATGCCACAAAACGGTTGAAGCTCCTGTTCAAAAATGATGCTCCGAAATCAACTTCTGTCACCTTAGTGATACATTTTGGGATAGTACCTAAAGTTTAAAGCATAAATTGGGGCACTTTTGAAATTTTAATTTTTGACCAAAATCGACAGGTCCGGGGCTTAGGGAATTTCTCATATGCCACAAAACGGTTGAAGCTCCTGTTCAAAAATGATGCTCCGAAATCAACTTCTGTCACCTTAGTGATACATTTTGGGATAGTACCTAAAGTTTAAAGCAGAAATTGGGGCACTTTTGAAATTTTCATTTTTGACCAAAATCGACAGGTCCGGGGCTTAGGGAATTTCTCATATGCCACAAAACGATTGAAGCTCCTGTTCAAAAATGATGCTCCAAAATCAACTTCTGTCACCTTAGTGATACATTTTGGGATAGTACCTAAAGTTTAAAGCAGAAATTGGGGCACTTTTGAAATTTTCATTTTTGACCAAAATCGACAGGTCCGGGGCTTAGGGAATTTCTCATATGCCACAAAACGGTTGAAGCTCCTGTTCAAAAATGATGCTCCGAAATCACTTCTGTCACCTTAGTGATACATTTTGGGATAGTACCTAAAGTTTAAAGCATAAATTGGGGCACTTTTGAAATTTTAATTTTTGACCAAAATCGACAGGTCCGGGGCTTAGGGAATTTCTCATATGCCACAAAACGGTTGAAGCTCCTGTTCAAAAATGATGCTCCGAAATCAACTTCTGTCACCTTAGTGATACATTTTGGGATAGTACCTAAAGTTTAAAGCAGAAATTGGGGCACTTTTGAAATTTTCATTTTTGACCAAAATCGACAGGTCCGGGGCTTAGGGAATTTCTCATATGCCACAAAACGATTGAAGCTCCTGTTCAAAAATGATGCTCCAAAATCAACTTCTGTCACCTTAGTGATACATTTTGGGATAGTACCTAAAGTTTAAAGCAGAAATTGGGGCACTTTTGAAATTTTCATTTTTGACCAAAATCGACAGGTCCGGGGCTTAGGGAATTTCTCATATGCCACAAAACGGTTGAAGCTCCTGTTCAAAAATGATGCTCCGAAATCACTTCTGTCACCTTAGTGATACATTTTGGGATAGTACCTAAAGTTTAAAGCAGAAATTGGGGCACTTTTGAAATTTTCATTTTTGACCAAAATCGACAGGTCCGGGGCTTAGGGAATTTCTCATATGCCACAAAACGGTTGAAGCTCCTGTTCAAAAATGATGCTCCGAAATCACTTCTGTCACCTTAGTGATACATTTTGGGATAGTACCTAAAGTTTAAAGCAGAAATTGGGGCACTTTTGAAATTTTCATTTTTGACCAAAATCGACAGGTCCGGGGCTTAGGGAATTTCTCATATGCCACAAAACGGTTGAAGCTCCTGTTCAAAAATGATGCTCCGAAATCACTTCTGTCACCTTAGTGATACATTTTGGGATAGTACCTAAAGTTTAAAGCAGAAATTGGGGAACTTTTGAAATTTTCATTTTTGACCAAAATCGACAGGTCCGGGGCTTAGGGAATTTCTCATATGCCACAAAACGTTTGAAGCTCCTGTTCAAAAATGATGCTCCGAAATCAACTTCTGTCACCTCAGTGATACATTTTGGGATAGTACCTAAAGTTTAAAGCAGAAATTGGGGCACTTTTGAAATTTTCATTTTTGACCAAAATCGACAGGTCCGGGGCTTAGGGAATTTCTCATATGCCACAAAACGATTGAAGCTCCTGTTCAAAAATGATGCTCCAAAATCAACTTCTGTCACCTTAGTGATACATTTTGGGATAGTACCTAAAGTTTAAAGCAGAAATTGGGGCACTTTTGAAATTTTCATTTTTGACCAAAATCGACTGGTCCGGGGCTTAGGGAATTTCTCATATGCCACAAAACGGTTGAAGCTCCTGTTCAAAAATGATGCTCCGAAATCACTTCTGTCACCTTAGTGATACATTTTGGGATAGTACCTAAAGTTTAAAGCAGAAATTGGGGCACTTTTGAAATTTTTATTTTTGACCAAAATCGACAGGTCCGGGGCCTAGGGAATTTTTCATATGCCACAAAACGGTTGAAGCTCCTGTTCAAAAATGATGCTCCAAAATCAACTTCTGTCACCTTAGTGATACATTTTGGGATAGTACCTAAAGTTTAAAGCAGAAATTGGGGCACTTTTGAAATTTTTATTTTTGACCAAAATCGACAGGTTCGGGGCTTAGGGAATTTTTCATATGCCACAAAACGGTTGAAGCTCCTGTTCAAAAATGATGCTCCGAAATCACTTCTGTCACCTTAGTGATACTTTTTGGGATAGTACCTAAAGTTTAAAGCAGAAATTGGGGAACTTTTGAAATTTTCATTTTTGACCAAAATCGACAGGTCCGGGGCTTAGGGAATTTCTCATATGCCACAAAACGGTTGAAGCTCCTGTTCAAAAATAATGCTCCGAAATCAACTTCTGTCACCTTAGTGATACATTTTGGGATAGTACCTAAAGTTTAAAGCATAAATTGGGGCACTTTTGAAATTTTAATTTTTGACCAAAATCGACAGGTCCGGGGCTTAGGGAATTTCTCATATGCCACAAAACGGTTGAAGCTCCTGTTCAAAAATGATGCTCCGAAATCAACTTCTGTCACCTTAGTGATACATTTGGGATTGTACCTAAAGTTTAAAGCAGAAATTGGGGCACTTTTGAAATTTTCATTTTTGACCAAAATCGACAGGTCCGGGGCTTAGGGAATTTCTCATATGCCACAAAACGGTTGAAGCTCCTGTTCAAAAATGATGCTCCGAAATCAACTTCTGTCACCTTAGTGATACATTTTGGGATAGTACCTAAAAGTTTAAAGCAGAAATTGGGGCACTTTTGAAATTTTCATTTTTGACCAAAATCGACAGGTTCGGGGCTTAGGGAATTTCTCATATGCCACAAAACGGTTGAAGCACCTGTTCAAAAATGATGCTCCGAAATCAACTTCTGTCACCGTAGTGATACATTTTGGGATAGTACCTAAAGTTTAAAGCAGAAATTGGGGCACTTTTGAAATTTTTATTTTTGACCAAAATCGACAGGTCCGGGGCCTAGGGAATTTTTCATATGCCACAAAACGATTGAAGCTCCTGTTCAAAAATGATGCTCCAAAATCAACTTCTGTCACCTTAGTGATACATTTTGGGATAGTACCTAAAGTTTAAAGCAGAAATTGGGGCACTTTTGAAATTTTCATTTTTGACCAAAATCGACAGGTCCGGGGCTTAGGGAATTTCTCATATGCCACAAAACGGTTGAAGCTCCTGTTCAAAAATGATGCTCCGAAATCAACTTCTATCACCTTAGTGATACATTTTGGGATAGTACCTAAAGTTTAAAGCATAAATTGTGGCACTTTTTAAATTTTCATTTTTGACCAAAATCGACAGGTCCGGGGCTTAGGGAATTTCTCATATGCCACAAAACGGTTGAAGCTCCTGTTCAAAAATGATGCTCCGAAATCAACTTCTGTCACCTTAGTGATACATTTTGGGATAGTACCTAAAGTTTAAAGCAGAAATTGGGGAACTTTTGAAATTTTCATTTTTGACCAAAATCGACAGGTCCGGGGCTTAGGGAATTTCTCATATGCCACAAAACGGTTGAAGCTCCTGTTCAAAAATGATGCTCCGAAATCAACTTCTGTCACCTTAGTGATACATTTGGGATTGTACCTAAAGTTTAAAGCAGAAATTGGGGCACTTTTGAAATTTTCATTTTTGACCAAAATCGACAGGTCCGGGGCTTAGGGAATTTCTCATATGCCACAAAACGGTTGAAGCTCCTGTTCAAAAATGATGCTCCGAAATCAACTTCTGTCACCTCAGTGATACATTTTGGGATAGTACCTAAAGTTTAAAGCAGAAATTGGGGCACTTTTGAAATTTTCATTTTTGACCAAAATCGACAGGTCCGGGGCTTAGGGAATTTCTCATATGCCACAAAACGATTGAAGCTCCTGTTCAAAAATGATGCTCCAAAATCAACTTCTGTCACCTTAGTGATACATTTTGGGATAGTACCTAAAGTTTAAAGCAGAAATTGGGGCACTTTTGAAATTTTCATTTTTGACCAAAATCGACAGGTCCGGGGCTTAGGGAATTTCTCATATGCCACAAAACGGTTGAAGCTCCTGTTCAAAAATGATGCTCCGAAATCACTTCTGTCACCTTAGTGATACATTTTGGGATAGTACCTAAAGTTTAAAGCAGAAATTGGGGCACTTTTGAAATTTTCATTTTTGACCAAAATCGACAGGTCCGGGGCTTAGGGAATTTCTCATATGCCACAAAACGGTTGAAGCTCCTGTTCAAAAATGATGCTCCGAAATCACTTCTGTCACCTTAGTGATACATTTTGGGATAGTACCTAAAGTTTAAAGCAGAAATTGGGGCACTTTTGAAATTTTCATTTTTGACCAAAATCGACAGGTCCGGGGCTTAGGGAATTTCTCATATGCCACAAAACGGTTGAAGCTCCTGTTCAAAAATGATGCTCCGAAATCACTTCTGTCACCTTAGTGATACATTTTGGGATTGTACCTAAAGTTTAAAGCAGAAATTGGGGCACTTTTGAAATTTTCATTTTTGACCAAAATCGACAGGTCCGGGGCTTAGGGAATTTCTCATATGCCACAAAACGTTTGAAGCTCCTGTTCAAAAATGATGCTCCGAAATCAACTTCTGTCACCTCAGTGATACATTTTGGGATAGTACCTAAAGTTTAAAGCAGAAATTGGGGCACTTTTGAAATTTTCATTTTTGACCAAAATCGACAGGTCCGGGGCTTAGGGAATTTCTCATATGCCACAAAACGGTTGAAGCTCCTGTTCAAAAATGATGCTCCGAAATCAACTTCTGTCACCTTAGTGATACATTTTGGGATAGTACCTAAAGTTTAAAGCAGAAATTGGGGCACTTTTGAAATTTTCATTTTTGACCAAAATCGACAGGTCCGGGGCTTAGGGAATTTCTCATATGCCACAAAACGGTTGAAGCTCCTGTTCAAAAATGATGCTCCGAAATCACTTCTGTCACCTTAGTGATACATTTTGGGATAGTACCTAAAGTTTAAAGCAGAAATTGGGGCACTTTTGAAATTTTCATTTTTGACCAAAATCGACAGGTCCGGGGCTTAGGGAATTTCTCATATGCCACAAAACGGTTGAAGCTCCTGTTCAAAAATGATGCTCCGAAATCACTTCTGTCACCTTAGTGATACATTTTGGGATAGTACCTAAAGTTTAAAGCAGAAATTGGGGCACTTTTGAAATTTTCATTTTTGACCAAAATCGACAGGTCCGGGGCTTAGGGAATTTCTCATATGCCACAAAACGGTTGAAGCTCCTGTTCAAAAATGATGCTCCGAAATCACTTCTGTCACCTTAGTGATACATTTTGGGATAGTACCTAAAGTTTAAAGCAGAAATTGGGGAACTTTTGAAATTTTCATTTTTGACCAAAATCGACAGGTCCGGGGCTTAGGGAATTTCTCATATGCCACAAAACGTTTGAAGCTCCTGTTCAAAAATGATGCTCCGAAATCAACTTCTGTCACCTCAGTGATACATTTTGGGATAGTACCTAAAGTTTAAAGCAGAAATTGGGGCACTTTTGAAATTTTCATTTTTGACCAAAATCGACAGGTCCGGGGCTTAGGGAATTTCTCATATGCCACAAAACGGTTGAAGCTCCTGTTCAAAAATGATGCTCCGAAATCAACTTCTGTCACCTTAGTGATACATTTTGGGATAGTACCTAAAAGTTTAAAGCAGAAATTGGGGCACTTTTGAAATTTTCATTTTTGACCAAAATCTGCAGGTCCTGGGCTTAGGGAATTTCTCATATGCCACAAAACGGTTGAAGCTCCTGTTCAAAAATGATGCTCTGAAATCAACTTCTGTCACCTTAGTGATACATTTTGGGATAGTACCTAAAGTTTAAAGCAGAAATTGGGGCACTTTTGAAATTTTCATTTTTGACCAAAATCGACAGGTCCGGGGCTTAGGGAATTTCTCATATGCCACAAAACGGTTGAAGCTCCTGTTCAAAAATGATGCTCCGAAATCACTTCTGTCACCTTAGTGATACATTTTGGGATAGTACCTAAAGTTTAAAGCAGAAATTGGGGCACTTTTGAAATTTTCATTTTTGACCAAAATTGACAGGTCTGGGGCTTAAGGAATTTCTCATATGCCACAAAACGGTTGAAGCTCCTGTTCAAAAATAATGCTCCGAAATCACTTCTGTCACCTTAGTGATACATTTTGGGATAGTACCTAAAGTTTAAAGCAGAAATTGGGGAACTTTTGAAATTTTAATTTTTGACCAAAATCGGCAGGTCCGGGGCTTAGGGAATTTCTCATATGCCACAAAACGGTTGAAGCTCCTGTTCAAAAATGATGCTCCGAAATCAACTTCTGTCACCTTTGTGATACATTTTGGGATAGTACCTAAAGTTTAAAGCAGAAATTGGGGCACTTTTGAAATTTACATTTTAGACCAAAATCGTCAGGCCCGGGGCTTAGGGAATTTCTCATATGCCACAAAACGGTTGAAGCTCCTGTTCAAAAATGATGCTCCGAAATCAACTTCTGTCACCTTAGTGATACATTTTGGGATAGTACCTAAAGTTTAAAGCAGAAATTGGGGCACTTTTGAAATTTTCATTTTTGACCAAAATCGACAGGTCCGGGGCTTAGGGAATTTCTCATATGCCACAAAACGGTTGAAAGTCCTGTTCAATAATAATGCTCCGAAATCAACTTCTGTCACCTTAGTGATACATTTTGGGATAGTACCTAAAGTTTAAAGCAGAAATTGGGGCTCTTTTGAAATTTTCATTTTTGACCAAAATCGACAGGTCCAGGGCTTAGGGAATTTCTCATATGCCACAAAACGGTTGAAGCTCCTGTTCAAAAATGATGCTCCGAAATCAACTTCTGTCACCTTAGTGATACACTTTGGGATAGTACCTAAAGTTTAAAGCAGAAATTGGGGCACTTTTGAAATTTTCATTTTTGACCAAAATCGACAGGTCCGGGGCTTAGGGAATTTCTCATATGCCACAAAACGGTTGAAGCTCCTGTTCAAAAATGATGCTCCGAAATCAACTTCTGTCACCTTAGTGATACATTTTGGGATAGTACCTAAAGTTTAAAGCAGAAATTGGGGCACTTTTGAAATTTTCATTTTTGACCAAAATCGACAGGTCCGGGGCTTAGGGAATTTCTCATATGCCACAAAACGGTTGAAGCTCCTGTTCAAAAATGATGCTCCGAAATCAACTTCTGTCACCTTAGTGATACATTTTGGGATAGTACCTAAAGTTTAAAGCAGAAATTGGGGCACTTTTGAAATTTTCATTTTTGACCAAAATCGACAGGTCCGGGGCTTAGGGAATTTCTCATATGCCACAAAACGGTTGAAGCTCCTGTTCAAAAATGATGCTCCGAAATCACTTCTGTCACCTTAGTGATACATTTTGGGATAGTACCTAAAGTTTAAAGCAGAAATTGGGGCACTTTTGAAATTTTCATTTTTGACCAAAATCGACAGGTCCGGGGCTTAGGGAATTTCTCATATGCCACAAAACGGTTGAAGCTCCTGTTCAAAAATGATGCTCCGAAATCACTTCTGTCACCTTAGTGATACATTTTGGGATAGTACCTAAAGTTTAAAGCAGAAATTGGGGCACTTTTGAAATTTTCATTTTTGACCAAAATCGACAGGTCCGGGGCTTAGGGAATTTCTCATATGCCACAAAACGGTTGAAGCTCCTGTTCAAAAATGATGCTCCGAAATCACTTCTGTCACCTTAGTGATACATTTTGGGATAGTACCTAAAGTTGAAAGCAGAAATTGGGGAACTTTTGAAATTTTCATTTTTGACCAAAATCGACAGGTCCGGGGCTTAGGGAATTTCTCATATGCCACAAAACGTTTGAAGCTCCTGTTCAAAAATGATGCTCCGAAATCAACTTCTGTCACCTCAGTGATACATTTTGGGATAGTACCTAAAGTTTAAAGCAGAAATTGGGGCACTTTTGAAATTTTCATTTTTGACCAAAATCGACAGGTCCGGGGCTTAGGGAATTTCTCATATGCCACAAAACGGTTGAAGCTCCTGTTCAAAAATGATGCTCCGAAATCAACTTCTGTCACCTTAGTGATACATTTTGGGATAGTACCTAAAAGTTTAAAGCAGAAATTGGGGCACTTTTGAAATTTTCATTTTTGACCAAAATCTGCAGGTCCTGGGCTTAGGGAATTTCTCATATGCCACAAAACGGTTGAAGCTCCTGTTCAAAAATGATGCTCTGAAATCAACTTCTGTCACCTTAGTGATACATTTTGGGATAGTACCTAAAGTTTAAAGCAGAAATTGGGGCACTTTTGAAATTTTCATTTTTGACCAAAATCGACAGGTCCGGGGCTTAGGGAATTTCTCATATGCCACAAAACGGTTGAAGCTCCTGTTCAAAAATGATGCTCCGAAATCACTTCTATCACCTTAGTGATACATTTTGGGATAGTACCTAAAGTTTAAAGCAGAAATTGGGGCACTTTTGAAATTTTCATTTTTGACCAAAATTGACAGGTCTGGGGCTTAAGGAATTTCTCATATGCCACAAAACGGTTGAAGCTCCTGTTCAATAATAATGCTCCGAAATCAACTTCTGTCACCTTAGTGATACATTTTGGGATAGTACCTAAAGTTTAAAGCAGAAATTGGGGCTCTTTTGAAATTTTCATTTTTGACCAAAATCGACAGGTCCGGGGCTTAGGGAATTTCTCATATGCCACAAAACGGTTGAAAGTCCTGTTCAATAATAATGCTCCGAAATCAACTTCTGTCACCTTAGTGATACATTTTGGGATAGTACCTAAAGTTTAAAGCAGAAATTGGGGCTCTTTTGAAATTTTCATTTTTGACCAAAATCGACAGGTCCAGGGCTTAGGGAATTTCTCATATGCCACAAAACGGTTGAAGCTCCTGTTCAAAAATGATGCTCCGAAATCAACTTCTGTCACCTTAGTGATACACTTTGGGATAGTACCTAAAGTTTAAAGCAGAAATTGGGGCACTTTTGAAATTTTCATTTTTGACCAAAATCGACAGGTCCGGGGCTTAGGGAATTTCTCATATGCCACAAAACGGTTGAAGCTCCTGTTCAAAAATGATGCTCCGAAATCAACTTCTGTCACCTTAGTGATACATTTTGGGATAGTACCTAAAGTTTAAAGCAGAAATTGGGGAACTTTTGAAATTTTCATTTTTGACCAAAATCGACAGGTCCGGGGCTTAGGGAATTTCTCATATGCCACAAAACGGTTGAAGCTCCTGTTCAAAAATGATGCTCCGAAATCAACTTCTGTCACCTTAGTGATACATTTTGGGATAGTACCTAAAGTTTAAAGCAGAAATTGGGGCACTTTTGAATTTTTTATTTTTGACCAAAATCGACAGGTCCGGGGCTTAGGGAATTTTTCATATGCCACAAAACGGTTGAAGCTCCTGTTCAAAAATGATGATCCGAAATCAACTTCTGTCACCTTAGTGATACATTTTGGGATAGTACCTAAAGTTTAAAGCAGAAATTGGGGCACTTTTGAATTTTTTATTTTTGACCAAAATCGACAGGTTCGGGGCTTAGGGAATTTTTCATATGCCACAAAACGGTTGAAGCTCCTGTTCAAAAATGATGCTCCGAAATCACTTCTGTCACCTTAGTGATACTTTTTGGGATAGTACCTAAAGTTTAAAGCAGAAATTGGGGAACTTTTGAAATTTTCATTTTTGACCAAAATCGACAGGTCCGGGGCTTAGGGAATTTCTCATATGCCACAAAACGGTTGAAGCTCCTGTTCAAAAATGATGCTCCGAAATCAACTTCTGTCACCTTAGTGATACATTTTGGGATAGTACCTAAAGTTTAAAGCATAAATTGGGGCACTTTTGAAATTTTAATTTTTGACCAAAATCGACAGGTCCGGGGCTTAGGGAATTTCTCATATGCCACAAAACGGTTGAAGCTCCTGTTCAAAAATGATGCTCCGAAATCAACTTCTGTCACCTTAGTGATACATTTGGGATTGTACCTAAAGTTTAAAGCAGAAATTGGGGCACTTTTGAAATTTTCATTTTTGACCAAAATCGACAGGTCCGGGGCTTAGGGAATTTCTCATATGCCACAAAACGGTTGAAGCTCCTGTTCAAAAATGATGCTCCGAAATCAACTTCTGTCACCTTAGTGATACATTTTGGGATAGTACCTAAAGTTTAAAGCAGAAATTGGGGCACTTTTGAAATTTTCATTTTTGACCAAAATCGACAGGTTCGGGGCTTAGGGAATTTCTCATATGCCACAAAACGGTTGAAGCACCTGTTCAAAAATGATGCTCCGAAATCAACTTCTGTCACCTCAGTGATACATTTTGGGATAGTACCTAAAGTTTAAAGCAGAAATTGGGGCACTTTTGAAATTTTCATTTTTGACCAAAATCGACAGGTCCGGGGCTTAGGGAATTTCTCATATGCCACAAAACGATTGAAGCTCCTGTTCAAAAATGATGCTCCAAAATCAACTTCTGTCACCTTAGTGATACATTTTGGGATAGTACCTAAAGTTTAAAGCAGAAATTGGGGCACTTTTGAAATTTTCATTTTTGACCAAAATCGACAGGTCCGGGGCTTAGGGAATTTCTCATATGCCACAAAACGGTTGAAGCTCCTGTTCAAAAATGATGCTCCGAAATCAAGTTCTGTCACCTTAGTGATACATTTTGGGATAGTACCTAAAGTTTAAAGCATAAATTGTGGCACTTTTTAAATTTTCATTTTTGACCAAAATCGACAGGTCCGGGGCTTAGGGAATTTCTCATATGCCACAAAACGGTTGAAGCTCCTGTTCAAAAATGATGCTCCGAAATCAACTTCTGTCACCTTAGTGATACATTTTGGGATAGTACCTAAAGTTTAAAGCATAAATTGGGGCACTTTTGAAATTTTAATTTTTGACCAAAATCGACAGGTCCGGGGCTTAGGGAATTTCTCATATGCCACAAAACGGTTGAAGCTCCTGTTCAAAAATGATGCTCCGAAATCAACTTCTGTCACCTTAGTGATACATTTGGGATTGTACCTAAAGTTTAAAGCAGAAATTGGGGCACTTTTGAAATTTTCATTTTTGACCAAAATCGACAGGTCCGGGGCTTAGGGAATTTCTCATATGCCACAAAACGGTTGAAGCTCCTGTTCAAAAATGATGCTCCGAAATCAACTTCTGTCACCTCAGTGATACATTTTGGGATAGTACCTAAAGTTTAAAGCAGAAATTGGGGCACTTTTGAAATTTTCATTTTTGACCAAAATCGACAGGTCCGGGGCTTAGGGAATTTCTCATATGCCACAAAACGATTGAAGCTCCTGTTCAAAAATGATGCTCCAAAATCAACTTCTGTCACCTTAGTGATACATTTTGGGATAGTACCTAAAGTTTAAAGCAGAAATTGGGGCACTTTTGAAATTTTCATTTTTGACCAAAATCGACAGGTCCGGGGCTTAGGGAATTTCTCATATGCCACAAAACGGTTGAAGCTCCTGTTCAAAAATGATGCTCCGAAATCACTTCTGTCACCTTAGTGATACATTTTGGGATAGTACCTAAAGTTTAAAGCAGAAATTGGGGCACTTTTGAAATTTTCATTTTTGACCAAAATCGACAGGTCCGGGGCTTAGGGAATTTCTCATATGCCACAAAACGGTTGAAGCTCCTGTTCAAAAATGATGCTCCGAAATCACTTCTGTCACCTTAGTGATACATTTTGGGATAGTACCTAAAGTTTAAAGCAGAAATTGGGGCACTTTTGAAATTTTCATTTTTGACCAAAATCGACAGGTCCGGGGCTTAGGGAATTTCTCATATGCCACAAAACGGTTGAAGCTCCTGTTCAAAAATGATGCTCCGAAATCACTTCTGTCACCTTAGTGATACATTTTGGGATAGTACCTAAAGTTTAAAGCAGAAATTGGGGAACTTTTGAAATTTTCATTTTTGACCAAAATCGACAGGTCCGGGGCTTAGGGAATTTCTCATATGCCACAAAACGTTTGAAGCTCCTGTTCAAAAATGATGCTCCGAAATCAACTTCTGTCACCTCAGTGATACATTTTGGGATAGTACCTAAAGTTTAAAGCAGAAATTGGGGCACTTTTGAAATTTTCATTTTTGACCAAAATCGACAGGTCCGGGGCTTAGGGAATTTCTCATATGCCACAAAACGGTTGAAGCTCCTGTTCAAAAATGATGCTCCGAAATCAACTTCTGTCACCTTAGTGATACATTTTGGGATAGTACCTAAAGTTTAAAGCAGAAATTGGGGCACTTTTGAAATTTTCATTTTTGACCAAAATCGACAGGTCCGGGGCTTAGGGAATTTCTCATATGCCACAAAACGGTTGAAAGTCCTGTTCAATAATAATGCTCCGAAATCAACTTCTGTCACCTTAGTGATACATTTTGGGATAGTACCTAAAGTTTAAAGCAGAAATTGGGGCTCTTTTGAAATTTTCATTTTTGACCAAAATCGACAGGTCCAGGGCTTAGGGAATTTCTCATATGCCACAAAACGGTTGAAGCTCCTGTTCAAAAATGATGCTCCGAAATCAACTTCTGTCACCTTAGTGATACATTTTGGGATAGTACCTAAAGTTTAAAGCATAAATTGGGGCTCTTTTTAAATTTTCATTTTTGACCAAAATCGACAGGTCCGGGGCTTAGGGAATTTCTCATATGCCACAAAACGGTTGAAGCTCCTGTTCAAAAATGATGCTCCGAAATCAACTTCTGTCACCTTAGTGATACATTTTGGGATAGTACCTAAAGTTTAAAGCAGAAATTGGGGCACTTTTGAAATTTAAATTTTTGACCAAAATCGACAGGTCCGGGGCTTAGGGAACTTCTCATATGCCACAAAACGGTGGAAGCTCCTGTTCAAAAATGATGCTCCGAAATCAACTTCTGTCACCTTAGTGATACATTTTGGGATAGTACCTAAAGTTTAAAGCATAAATTGGGGCACTTTTGAAATTTTCATTTTTGACCAAAATCGACAGGTCCGGGGCTTAGGGAATTTCTCATATGCCACAAAACGGTTGAAGCTCCTGTTCAAAAATGATGCTCCGAAATCAACTTCTGTCACCTTAGTGATACATTTTGGGATAGTACCTAAAGTTTAAAGCAGAAATTGGGGCACTTTTGAAATTTTCATTTTTGACCAAAATCGACAGGTCCGGGGCTTAGGGAATTTCTCATATGCCACAAAACGGTTGAAGCTCCTGTTCAAAAATGATGCTTCGAAATCAACTTCTGTCACCTTAGTGATACATTTTGGGATAGTACCTAAAGTTTAAAGCAGAAATTGGGGCACTTTTGAAATTTTCATTTTTGACCAAAATCGACAGGTCCAGGGCTTAGGGAATTTCTCATATGCCACAAAACGGTTGAAGCTCCTGTTCAAAAATGATGCTCCGAAATCACTTCTGTCACCTTAGTGATACATTTTGGGATAGTACCTAAAGTTTAAAGCAGAAATTGGGGCACTTTTGAAATTTTCATTTTTGACCAAAATCGACAGGTTCGGGGCTTAGGGAATTTCTCATATGCCACAAAACGGTTGAAGCACCTGTTCAAAAATGATGCTCCGAAATCAACTTCTGTCACCTCAGTGATACATTTTGGGATAGTACCTAAAGTTTAAAGCAGAAATTGGGGCACTTTTGAAATTTTCATTTTTGACCAAAATTGACAGGTCCGGGGCTTAGGGAATTTATCATATGCCACAAAACGGTTGAAGCTCCTGTTCAAAAATAATGCTCCGAAATCAACTTCTGTCACCTTAGTGATACATTTTGGGATAGTACCTAAAGTTTAAAGCAGAAATTGGGGCACTTTTGAAATTTTCATTTTTGACCAAAATCGACAGGTCCGGGGCTTAGGGAATTTCTCATATGCCACAAAACGGTTGAAGCTCCTGTTCAAAAATGATGCTCCGAAATCAACTTCTGTCACCTTAGTGATACATTTTGGGATAGTACCTAAAGTTTAAAGCAGAAATTGGGGCACTTTTGAAATTTTCCTTTTTGACCAAAATTGACAGGTCTGGGGCTTAAGGAATTTCTCATATGCCACAAAACGGTTGAAGCTCCTGTTCAAAAATAATGCTCCGAAATCACTTCTGTCACCTTAGTGATACATTTTGGGATAGTACCTAAAGTTTAAAGCAGAAATTGGGGAACTTTTGAAAATTTCATTTTTGTCCATAATCGACAGGTCCGGGGCTTAGGGAATTTCTCATATGCCACAAAACGGTTGAAGCTCCTGTTCAAAAATGATGCTCCGAAATCAATTCTGTCACCTTAGTGATACATTTTGGGATAGTACCTAAAGTTTAAAGCAGAAATTGGTGAACTTTTGAAATTTTCATTTTTGACCAAAATCGACAGGTCCGGGGCTTAGGGAATTTCTCATATGCCACAAAACGGTTGAAGCTCCTGTTCAAAAATGATGCTCCGAAATCAACTTCTGTCACCTTAGTGATACATTTTGGGATAGTACCTAAAAGTTTAAAGCAGAAATTGGGGCACTTTTGAAATTTTCATTTTTGACCAAAATCTGCAGGTCCGGGGCTTAGGGAATTTCTCATATGCCACAAAACGGTTGAAGCTCCTGTTCAAAAATGATGCTCCGAAATCAACTTCTGTCACCGTAGTGATACATTTTGGGATAGTACCTAAAGTTTAAAGCAGAAATTGGGGCACTTTTGAAATTTTTATTTTTGACCAAAATCGACAGGTCCGGGGCCTAGGGAATTTTTCATATGCCACAAAACGGTTGAAGCTCCTGTTCAAAAATGATGCTCCAAAATCAACTTCTGTATCCTTAGTGATACATTTTGGGATAGTACCTAAAGTTTAAAGCAGAAATTGGGGCACTTTTGAATTTTTTATTTTTGACCAAAATCGACAGGTCCGTGGCTTAGGGAATTTTTCATATGCCACAAAACGGTTGAAGCTCCTGTTCAAAAATGATGCTCCAAAATCAACTTCTGTCACCTTAGTGATACATTTTGGGATAATACCTAAAGTTTAAAGCAGAAATTGGGGCACTTTTGAAATTTTCATTTTTGACCAAAATCGACAGATTCGGGGCTTAGGGAATTTCTCATATGCCACAAAACGGTTGAAGCACCTGTTCAAAAATGATGCTCCGAAATGAACTTCTGTCACCTCAGTGATACATTTTGGGATAGTACCTAAAGTTTAAAGCAGAAATTGGGGCACTTTTAAAATTTTCATTTTTGACCAAAATCGACAGGTCCGGGGCTTAGGGAATTTCTCATATGCCACAAAACGATTGAAGCTCCTGTTCAAAAATGATGCTCCAAAATCAACTTCTGTCACCTTAGTGATACACTTTGGGATAGTACCTAAAGTTTAAAGCAGAAATTGGGGCACTTTTGAAATTTTCATTTTTGACCAAAATCGACAGGTCCGGGGCTTAGGGAATTTCTCATATGCCACAAAACGGTTGAAGCTCCTGTTCAAAAATGATGCTCCGAAATCAACTTCTGTCACCTTAGTGATACATTTTGGGATAGTACCTAAAGTTTAAAGCAGAAATTGGGGAACTTTTGAAATTTTCATTTTTGACCAAAATCGACAGGTCCGGGGCTTAGGGAATTTCTCATATGCCACAAAACGGTTGAAGCTCCTGTTCAAAAATGATGCTCCGAAATCAACTTCTGTCACCTTAGTGATACATTTTGGGATAGTACCTAAAGTTTAAAGCAGAAATTGGGGCACTTTTGAAATTTACATTTTTGACCAAAATCGACAGGTCCGGGGCTTAGGGAACTTCTCATATGCCACAAAACGGTGGAAGCTCCTGTTCAAAAATGATGCTCCGAAATCAACTTCTGTCACCTTAGTGATACATTTTGGGATAGTACCTAAAGTTTAAAGCAGAAATTGGGGCACTTTTGAAATTTTCATTTTTGACCAAAATCGACAGGTCCGGGGCTTAGGGAATTTCTCATATGCCACAAAACGGTTGAAGCTCCTGTTCAAAAATGATGCTCCGAAATCAACTTCTGTCACCTTAGTGATACATTTTGGGATAGTACCTAAAGTTTAAAGCAGAAATTGGGGCACTTTTGAAATTTTCATTTTTGACCAAAATCGACAGGTCCGGGGCTTAGGGAATTTCTCATATGCCAGAAAACGGTTGAAGCTCCTGTTCAAAAATGATGCTTCGAAATCACTTCTGTCACCTTAGTGATACATTTTGGGATAGTACCTAAAGTTTAAAGCAGAAATTGGGGCACTTTTGAAATTTTCATTTTTGACCAAAATCGACAGGTCCAGGGCTTAGGGAATTTCTCATATGCCACAAAACGGTTGAAGCTCCTGTTCAAAAATGATGCTCCGAAATCACTTCTGTCACCTTAGTGATACATTTTGGGATAGTACCTAAAGTTTAAAGCAGAAATTGGGGCACTTTTGAAATTTTCATTTTTGACCAAAATCGACAGGTTCGGGGCTTAGGGAATTTCTCATATGCCACAAAACGGTTGAAGCACCTGTTCAAAAATGATGCTCCGAAATCAACTTCTGTCACCTCAGTGATACATTTTGGGATAGTACCTAAAGTTTAAAGCAGAAATTGGGGCACTTTTGAAATTTTCATTTTTGACCAAAATCGACAGGTCCGGGGCTTAGGGAATTTATCATATGCCACAAAACGGTTGAAGCTCCTGTTCAAAAATAATGCTCCGAAATCAACTTCTGTCACCTTAGTGATACATTTTGGGATAGTACCTAAAGTTTAAAGCAGAAATTGGGGCACTTTTGAAATTTTCATTTTTGACCAAAATCGACAGGTCCGGGGCTTAGGGAATTTCTCATATGCCACAAAACGGTTGAAGCTCCTGTTCAAAAATGATGCTCCGAAATCAACTTCTGTCACCTTAGTGATACATTTTGGGATAGTACCTAAAGTTTAGAGCAGAAATTGGGGCACTTTTGAAATTTTCCTTTTTGACCAAAATTGACAGGTCTGGGGCTTAAGGAATTTCTCATATGCCACAAAACGGTTGAAGCTCCTGTTCAAAAATAATGCTCCGAAATCACTTCTGTCACCTTAGTGATACATTTTGGGATAGTACCTAAAGTTTAAAGCAGAAATTGGGGAACTTTTGAAATTTTCATTTTTGTCCATAATCGACAGGTCCGGGGCTTAGGGAATTTCTCATATGCCACAAAACGGTTGAAGCACCTGTTCAAAAATGATGCTCCGAAATCAATTCTGTCACCTTAGTGATACATTTTGGGATAGTACCTAAAGTTTAAAGCAGAAATTGGGGAACTTTTGAAATTTTCATTTTTGACCAAAATCGACAGGTCCGGGGCTTAGGGAATTTCTCATATGCCACAAAACGGTTGAAGCTCCTGTTCAAAAATGATGCTCCGAAATCAACTTCTGTCACCTTAGTGATACATTTTGGGATAGTACCTAAAAGTTTAAAGCAGAAATTGGGGCACTTTTGAAATTTTCATTTTTGACCAAAATCTGCAGGTCCGGGGCTTAGGGAATTTCTCATATGCCACAAAACGGTTGAAGCTCCTGTTCAAAAATGATGCTCCGAAATCAACTTCTGTCACCGTAGTGATACATTTTGGGATAGTACCTAAAGTTTAAAGCAGAAATTGGGGCACTTTTGAAATTTTTATTTTTGACCAAAATCGACAGGTCCGGGGCTTAGGGAATTTTTCATATGCCACAAAACGGTTGAAGCTCCTGTTCAAAAATGATGCTCCAAAATCAACTTCTGTCACCTTAGTGATACATTTTGGGATAATACCTAAAGTTTAAAGCAGAAATTGGGGCACTTTTGAAATTTTCATTTTTGACCAAAATCGACAGATTCGGGGCTTAGGGAATTTCTCATATGCCACAAAACGGTTGAAGCACCTGTTCAAAAATGATGCTCCGAAATCAACTTCTGTCACCTCAGTGATACATTTTGGGATAGTACCTAAAGTTTAAAGCAGAAATTGGGGCACTTTTAAAATTTTCATTTTTGACCAAAATCGACAGGTCCGGGGCTTAGGGAATTTCTCATATGCCACAAAACGGTTGAAGCTCCTGTTCAAAAATGATGCTCCGAAATCAACTTCTGTCACCTTAGTGATACATTTTGGGATAGTACCTAAAGTTTAAAGCAGAAATTGGGGAACTTTTGAAATTTTCATTTTTGACCAAAATCTGCAGGTCCGGGGCTTAGGGAATTTCTCATATGCCACAAAACGGTTGAAGCTCCTGTTCAAAAATGATGCTCCGAAATCAACTTCTGTCACCGTAGTGATACATTTTGGGATAGTACCTAAAGTTTAAAGCAGAAATTGGGGCACTTTTGAAATTTTTATTTTTGACCAAAATCGACAGGTCCGGGGCTTAGGGAATTTTTCATATGCCACAAAACGGTTGAAGCTCCTGTTCAAAAATGATGCTCCAAAATCAACTTCTGTCACCTTAGTGATACATTTTGGGATAATACCTAAAGTTTAAAGCAGAAATTGGGGCACTTTTGAAATTTTCATTTTTGACCAAAATCGACAGATTCGGGGCTTAGGGAATTTCTCATATGCCACAAAACGGTTGAAGCACCTGTTCAAAAATGATGCTCCGAAATCAACTTCTGTCACCTCAGTGATACATTTTGGGATAGTACCTAAAGTTTAAAGCAGAAATTGGGGCACTTTTAAAATTTTCATTTTTGACCAAAATCGACAGGTCCGGGGCTTAGGGAATTTCTCATATGCCACAAAACGATTGAAGCTCCTGTTCAAAAATGATGCTCCAAAATCAACTTCTGTCACCTTAGTGATACATTTTGGGATAGTGCCTAAAGTTTAAAGCAGAAATTGGGGCACTTTTGAAATTTTCATTTTTGACCAAAATCGACAGGTCTGGGGCTTAGGGAATTTCTCATATGCCACAAAACGGTTGAAGCTCCTGTTCAAAAATGATGCTCCGAAATCAACTTCTGTCACCTTAGTGATACATTTTGGGATAGTACCTAAAGTTTAAAGCATAAATTGGGGCACTTTTGAAATTTTCATTTTTGACCAAAATCGACAGGTCCGGGGCTTAGGGAATTTCTCATATGCCACAAAACGGTTGAAACTCCTGTTCAAAAATAATGCTCCGAAATCAACTTCTGTCACCTTAGTGATATATTTTGGGATAGTACCTAAAGTTTAAAGCATAAATTGGGGCACTTTTTAAATTTTCATTTTTGACCAAAATCGACAGGTCCGGGGCTTAGGGAATTTCTCATATGCCACAAAACGGTTGAAGCTCCTGTTCAAAAATGATGATCCGAAATCAACTTCTGTCACCTTAGTGATACATTTTGGGATAGTACCTAAAGTTTAAAGCAGAAATTGGGGCACTTTTGAATTTTTTATTTTTGACCAAAATCGACAGGTCCGGGGCTTAGGGAATTTTTCATATGCCACAAAACGGTTGAAGCTCCTGTTCAAAAATGATGATCCGAAATCAACTTCTGTCACCTTAGTGATACATTTTGGGATAGTACCTAAAGTTTAAAGCAGAAATTGGGGCACTTTTGAATTTTTTATTTTTGACCAAAATCGACAGGTCCGGGGCTTAGGGAATTTTTCATATGCCACAAAACGGTTGAAGCTCCTGTTCAAAAATGATGCTCCGAAATCACTTCTGTCACCTTAGTGATACATTTTGGGATAGTACCTAAAGTTTAAAGCAGAAATTGGGGAACTTTTGAAATTATCATTTTTGACCAAAATCGACAGGTCCGGGGCTTAGGGAATTTCTCATATGCCACAAAACGGTTGAAGCTCCTGTTCAAAAATGATGCTCCGAAATCAACTTCTGTCACCTTAGTGATACATTTTGGGATAGTACCTAAAGTTTAAAGCATAAATTGGGGCACTTTTGAAATTTTAATTTTTGACCAAAATCGACAGGTCCGGGGCTTAGGGAATTTCTCATATGCCACAAAACGGTTGAAGCTCCTGTTCAAAAATGATGCTCCGAAATCAACTTCTGTCACCTTAGTGATACATTTGGGATTGTACCTAAAGTTTAAAGCAGAAATTGGGGCACTTTTGAAATTTTCATTTTTGACCAAAATCGACAGGTCCGGGGCTTAGGGAATTTCTCATATGCCACAAAACGGTTGAAGCTCCTGTTCAAAAATGATGCTCCGAAATCACTTCTGTCACCTTAGTGATACATTTTGGGATAGTACCTAAAGTTTAAAGCAGAAATTGGGGCACTTTTGAAATTTTCATTTTTGACCAAAATCGACAGGTCCGGGGCTTAGGGAATTTCTCATATGCCACAAAACGGTTGAAGCTCCTGTTCAAAAATGATGCTCCGAAATCACTTCTGTCACCTTAGTGATACATTTTGGGATAGTACCTAAAGTTTAAAGCAGAAATTGGGGAACTTTTGAAATTTTCATTTTTGACCAAAATCGACAGGTCCGGGGCTTAGGGAATTTCTCATATGCCACAAAACGTTTGAAGCTCCTGTTCAAAAATGATGCTCCGAAATCAACTTCTGTCACCTCAGTGATAAATTTTTGGGATAGTACCTAAAGTTTAAAGCAGAAATTGGGGCACTTTTGAAATTTTCATTTTTGACCAAAATCGACAGGTCCGGGGCTTAGGGAATTTCTCATATGCCACAAAACGATTGAAGCTCCTGTTCAAAAATGATGCTCCAAAATCAACTTCTGTCACCTTAGTGATACATTTTGGGATAGTACCTAAAGTTTAAAGCAGAAATTGGGGCACTTTTGAAATTTTCATTTTTGACCAAAATCGACAGGTCCGGGGCTTAGGGAATTTCTCATATGCCACAAAACGGTTGAAGCTCCTGTTCAAAAATGATGCTCCGAAATCACTTCTGTCACCTTAGTGATACATTTTGGGATAGTACCTAAAGTTTAAAGCAGAAATTGGGGCACTTTTGAAATTTTCATTTTTGACCAAAATCGACAGGTCCGGGGCTTAGGGAATTTCTCATATGCCACAAAACGGTTGAAGCTCCTGTTCAAAAATGATGCTCCGAAATCACTTCTGTCACCTTAGTGATACATTTTGGGATAGTACCTAAAGTTTAAAGCAGAATTTGGGGCACTTTTGAAATTTTCATTTTTGACCAAAATCGACAGGTCCGGGGCTTAGGGAATTTCTCATATGCCACAAAACGGTTGAAGCTCCTGTTAAAAAATGATGCTCCGAAATCAACTTCTGTCACCGTAGTGATACATTTTGGGATAGTACCTAAAGTTTAAAGCAGAAATTGGGGCACTTTTGAAATTTTTATTTTTGACCAAAATCGACAGGTCCGGGGCCTAGGGAATTTTTCATATGCCACAAAACGGTTGAAGCTCCTGTTCAAAAATGATGCTCAAAAATCAACTTCTGTCACCTTAGTGATACATTTTGGGATAGTACCTAAAGTTTAAAGCAGAAATTGGGGCACTTTTGAATTTTTTATTTTTGACCAAAATCGACAGGTCCGTGGCTTAGGGAATTTTTCATATGCCACAAAACGGTTGAAGCTCCTGTTCAAAAATGATGCTCCAAAATCAACTTCTGTCACCTTAGTGATACATTTTGGGATAATACCTAAAGTTTAAAGCAGAAATTGGGGCACTTTTGAAATTTTCATTTTTGACCAAAATCGACAGGTCCGGGGCTTAGGGAATTTCTCATATGCCACAAAACGGTTGAAGCTCCTGTTCAAAAATGATGCTTCGAAATCACTTCTGTCACCTTAGTGATACATTTTGGGATAGTACCTAAAGTTTAAAGCAGAAATTGGGGCACTTTTGAAATTTTCATTTTTGACCAAAATCGACAGGTCCAGGGCTTAGGGAATTTCTCATATGCCACAAAACGGTTGAAGCTCCTGTTCAAAAATGATGCTCCGAAATCACTTCTGTCACCTTAGTGATACATTTTGGGATAGTACCTAAAGTTTAAAGCAGAAATTGGGGCACTTTTGAAATTTTCATTTTTGACCAAAATCGACAGGTTCGGGGCTTAGGGAATTTCTCATATGCCACAAAACGGTTGAAGCACCTGTTCAAAAATGATGCTCCGAAATCAACTTCTGTCACCTCAGTGATACATTTTGGGATAGTACCTAAAGTTTAAAGCAGAAATTGGGGCACTTTTGAAATTTTCATTTTTGACCAAAATCGACAGGTCCGGGGCTTAGGGAATTTCTCATATGCCACAAAACGATTGAAGCTCCTGTTCAAAAATGATGCTCCAAAATCAACTTCTGTCACCTTAGTGATACATTTTGGGATAGTACCTAAAGTTTAAAGCAGAAATTGGGGCACTTTTGAAATTTTCATTTTTGACCAAAATCGACAGGTCCGGGGCTTAGGGAATTTCTCATATGCCACAAAACGGTTGAAGCTCCTGTTCAAAAATGATGCTCCGAAATCACTTCTGTCACCTTAGTGATACATTTTGGGATAGTACCTAAAGTTTAAAGCAGAAATTGGGGCACTTTTGAAATTTTCATTTTTGACCAAAATCGACAGGTCCGGGGCTTAGGGAATTTCTCATATGCCACAAAACGGTTGAAGCTCCTGTTCAAAAATGATGCTCCGAAATCACTTCTGTCACCTTAGTGATACATTTTGGGATAGTACCTAAAGTTTAAAGCAGAAATTGGGGAACTTTTGAAATTTTCATTTTTGACCAAAATCGACAGGTCCGGGGCTTAGGGAATTTCTCATATGCCACAAAACGGTTGAAGCTCCTGTTCAAAAATGATGCTCCGAAATCAACTTCTGTCACCTTAGTGATACATTTTGGGATAGTACCTAAAAGTTTAAAGCAGAAATTGGGGCACTTTTGAAATTTTCATTTTTGACCAAAATCTGCAGGTCCGGGGCTTAGGGAATTTCTCATATGCCACAAAACGGTTGAAGCTCCTGTTCAAAAATGATGCTCCGAAATCAACTTCTGTCACCGTAGTGATACATTTTGGGATAGTACCTAAAGTTTAAAGCAGAAATTGGGGCACTTTTGAAATTTTTATTTTTGACCAAAATCGACAGGTCCGGGGCCTAGGGAATTTTTCATATGCCACAAAACGGTTGAAGCTCCTGTTCAAAAATGATGCTCCAAAATCAACTTCTGTCACCTTAGTGATACATTTTGGGATAGTACCTAAAGTTTAAAGCAGAAATTGGGGCACTTTTGAATTTTTTATTTTTGACCAAAATCGACAGGTCCGTGGCTTAGGGAATTTTTCATATGCCACAAAACGGTTGAAGCTCCTGTTCAAAAATGATGCTCCAAAATCAACTTCTGTCACCTTAGTGATACATTTTGGGATAATACCTAAAGTTTAAAGCAGAAATTGGGGCACTTTTGAAATTTTCATTTTTGACCAAAATCGACAGATTCGGGGCTTAGGGAATTTCTCATATGCCACAAAACGGTTGAAGCACCTGTTCAAAAATGATGCTCCGAAATCAACTTCTGTCACCTCAGTGATACATTTTGGGATAGTACCTAAAGTTTAAAGCAGAAATTGGGGAACTTTTGAAATTTTCATTTTTGACCAAAATCGACAGGTCCGGGGCTTAGGGAATTTCTCATATGCCACAAAACGGTTGAAGCTCCTGTTCAAAAATGATGCTCCGAAATCAACTTCTGTCACCTTAGTGATACATTTTGGGATAGTACCTAAAGTTTAAAGCAGAAATTGGGGCACTTTTGAAATTTACATTTTTGACCAAAATCGACAGGTCCGGGGCTTAGGGAACTTCTCATATGCCACAAAACGGTGGAAGCTCCTGTTCAAAAATGATGCTCCGAAATCAACTTCTGTCACCTTAGTGATACATTTTGGGATAGTACCTAAAGTTTAAAGCAGAAATTGGGGCACTTTTGAAATTTTCATTTTTGACCAAAATCGACAGGTCCGGGGCTTAGGGAATTTCTCATATGCCACAAAACGGTTGAAGCTCCTGTTCAAAAATGATGCTCCGAAATCAACTTCTGTCACCTTAGTGATACATTTTGGGATAGTACCTAAAGTTTAAAGCAGAAATTGGGGCACTTTTGAAATTTTCATTTTTGACCAAAATCGACAGGTCCGGGGCTTAGGGAATTTCTCATATGCCACAAAACGGTTGAAGCTCCTGTTCAAAAATGATGCTTCGAAATCACTTCTGTCACCTTAGTGATACATTTTGGGATAGTACCTAAAGTTTAAAGCAGAAATTGGGGCACTTTTGAAATTTTCATTTTTGACCAAAATCGACAGGTCCAGGGCTTAGGGAATTTCTCATATGCCACAAAACGGTTGAAGCTCCTGTTCAAAAATGATGCTCCGAAATCACTTCTGTCACCTTAGTGATACATTTTGGGATAGTACCTAAAGTTTAAAGCAGAAATTGGGGCACTTTTGAAATTTTCATTTTTGACCAAAATCGACAGGTTCGGGGCTTAGGGAATTTCTCATATGCCACAAAACGGTTGAAGCACCTGTTCAAAAATGATGCTCCGAAATCAACTTCTGTCACCTCAGTGATACATTTTGGGATAGTACCTAAAGTTTAAAGCAGAAATTGGGGCACTTTTGAAATTTTCATTTTTGACCAAAATCGACAGGTCCGGGGCTTAGGGAATTTATCATATGCCACAAAACGGTTGAAGCTCCTGTTCAAAAATAATGCTCCGAAATCAACTTCTGTCACCTTAGTGATACATTTTGGGATAGTACCTAAAGTTTAAAGCAGAAATTGGGGCACTTTTGAAATTTTCATTTTTGACCAAAATCGACAGGTCCGGGGCTTAGGGAATTTCTCATATGCCACAAAACGGTTGAAGCTCCTGTTCAAAAATGATGCTCCGAAATCAACTTCTGTCACCTTAGTGATACATTTTGGGATAGTACCTAAAGTTTAAAGCAGAAATTGGGGCACTTTTGAAATTTTCCTTTTTGACCAAAATTGACAGGTCTGGGGCTTAAGGAATTTCTCATATGCCACAAAACGGTTGAAGCTCCTGTTCAAAAATAATGCTCCGAAATCACTTCTGTCACCTTAGTGATACATTTTGGGATAGTACCTAAAGTTTAAAGCAGAAATTGGGGAACTTTTGAAATTTTCATTTTTGTCCATAATCGACAGGTCCGGGGCTTAGGGAATTTCTCATATGCCACAAAACGGTTGAAGCACCTGTTCAATAATGATGATCCGAAATCAATTCTGTCACCTTAGTGATACATTTTGGGATAGTACCTAAAGTTTAAAGCAGAAATTGGGGAACTTTTGAAATTTTCATTTTTGACCAAAATCGACAGGTCCGGGGCTTAGGGAATTTCTCATATGCCACAAAACGGTTGAAGCTCCTGTTCAAAAATGATGCTCCGAAATCAACTTCTGTCACCTTAGTGATACATTTTGGGATAGTACCTAAAAGTTTAAAGCAGAAATTGGGGCACTTTTGAAATTTTCATTTTTGACCAAAATCTGCAGGTCCGGGGCTTAGGGAATTTCTCATATGCCACAAAACGGTTGAAGCTCCTGTTCAAAAATGATGCTCCGAAATCAACTTCTGTCACCGTAGTGATACATTTTGGGATAGTACCTAAAGTTTAAAGCAGAAATTGGGGCACTTTTGAAATTTTTATTTTTGACCAAAATCGACAGGTCCGGGGCCTAGGGAATTTTTCATATGCCACAAAACGGTTGAAGCTCCTGTTCAAAAATGATGCTCCAAAATCAACTTCTGTCACCTTAGTGATACATTTTGGGATAGTACCTAAAGTTTAAAGCAGAAATTGGGGCACTTTTGAATTTTTTATTTTTGACCAAAATCGACAGGTCCGTGGCTTAGGGAATTTTTCATATGCCACAAAACGGTTGAAGCTCCTGTTCAAAAATGATGCTCCAAAATCAACTTCTGTCACCTTAGTGATACATTTTGGGATAATACCTAAAGTTTAAAGCAGAAATTGGGGCACTTTTGAAATTTTCATTTTTGACCAAAATCGACAGATTCGGGGCTTAGGGAATTTCTCATATGCCACAAAACGGTTGAAGCACCTGTTCAAAAATGATGCTCCGAAATCAACTTCTGTCACCTCAGTGATACATTTTGGGATAGTACCTAAAGTTTAAAGCAGAAATTGGGGCACTTTTAAAATTTTCATTTTTGACCAAAATCGACAGGTCCGGGGCTTAGGGAATTTCTCATATGCCACAAAACGGTTGAAGCTCCTGTTCAAAAATGATGCTCCGAAATCAACTTCTGTCACCTTAGTGATACATTTTGGGATAGTACCTAAAGTTTAAAGCATAAATTGGGGCACTTTTGAAATTTTCATTTTTGACCAAAATCGACAGGTCCGGGGCTTAGGGAATTTCTCATATGCCACAAAACGGTTGAAACTCCTGTTCAAAAATAATGCTCCGAAATCAACTTCTGTCACCTTAGTGATATATTTTGGGATAGTACCTAAAGTTTAAAGCAGAAATTGGGGCACTTTTGAAATTTTCATTTTTGACCAAAATCGACAGGTCCGGGGCTTAGGGAATTTCTCATATGCCACAAAACGGTTGAAGCTCCTGTTCAAAAATGATGATCCGAAATCAACTTCTGTCACCTTAGTGATACATTTTGGGATAGTACCTAAAGTTTAAAGCAGAAATTGGGGCACTTTTGAATTTTTTATTTTTGACCAAAATCGACAGGTCCGGGGCTTAGGGAATTTTTCATATGCCACAAAACGGTTGAAGCTCCTGTTCAAAAATGATGCTCCGAAATCACTTCTGTCACCTTAGTGATACATTTTGGGATAGTACCTAAAGTTTAAAGCAGAAATTGGGGCACTTTTGAAATTTTCATTTTTGACCAAAATCGACAGGTCTGGGGCTTAGGGAATTTCTCATATGCCACAAAACGATTGAAGCTCCTGTTCAAAAATGATGCTCCAAAATCAACTTCTGTCACCTTAGTGATACATTTTGGGATAGTACCTAAAGTTTAAAGCAGAAATTGGGGCACTTTTGAAATTTTCATTTTTGACCAAAATCGACAGGTCCGGGGCTTAGGGAATTTCTCATATGCCACAAAACGGTTGAAGCTCCTGTTCAAAAATGATGCTCCGAAATCACTTCTGTCACCTTAGTGATACATTTTGGGATAGTACCTAAAGTTTAAAGCAGAAATTGGGGCACTTTTGAAATTTTCATTTTTGACCAAAATCGACAGGTCCGGGGCTTAGGGAATTTCTCATATGCCACAAAACGGTTGAAGCTCCTGTTCAAAAATGATGCTCCGAAATCACTTCTGTCACCTTAGTGATACATTTTGGGATAGTACCTAAAGTTTAAAGCAGAAATTGGGGCACTTTTGAAATTTTCATTTTTGACCAAAATCGACAGGTCCGGGGCTTAGGGAATTTCTCATATGCCACAAAACGGTTGAAGCTCCTGTTCAAAAATGATGCTCCGAAATCACTTCTGTCACCTTAGTGATACATTTTGGGATAGTACCTAAAGTTTAAAGCAGAAATTGGGGAACTTTTGAAATTTTCATTTTTGACCAAAATCGACAGGTCCGGGGCTTAGGGAATTTCTCATATGCCACAAAACGTTTGAAGCTCCTGTTCAAAAATGATGCTCCGAAATCAACTTCTGTCACCTCAGTGATACATTTTGGGATAGTACCTAAAGTTTAAAGCAGAAATTGGGGCACTTTTGAAATTTTCATTTTTGACCAAAATCGACAGGTCCGGGGCTTAGGGAATTTCTCATATGCCACAAAACGATTGAAGCTCCTGTTCAAAAATGATGCTCCAAAATCAACTTCTGTCACCTTAGTGATACATTTTGGGATAGTACCTAAAGTTTAAAGCAGAAATTGGGGCACTTTTGAAATTTTCATTTTTGACCAAAATCGACAGGTCCGGGGCTTAGGGAATTTCTCATATGCCACAAAACGGTTGAAGCTCCTGTTCAAAAATGATGCTCCGAAATCACTTCTGTCACCTTAGTGATACATTTTGGGATAGTACCTAAAGTTTAAAGCAGAAATTGGGGCACTTTTGAAATTTTCATTTTTGACCAAAATCGACAGGTCCGGGGCTTAGGGAATTTCTCATATGCCACAAAACGGTTGAAGCTCCTGTTCAAAAATGATGCTCCGAAATCACTTCTGTCACCTTAGTGATACATTTTGGGATAGTACCTAAAGTTTAAAGCAGAATTTGGGGCACTTTTGAAATTTTCATTTTTGACCAAAATCGACAGGTCCGGGGCTTAGGGAATTTCTCATATGCCACAAAACGGTTGAAGCTCCTGTTAAAAAATGATGCTCCGAAATCAACTTCTGTCACCGTAGTGATACATTTTGGGATAGTACCTAAAGTTTAAAGCAGAAATTGGGGCACTTTTGAAATTTTTATTTTTGACCAAAATCGACAGGTCCGGGGCCTAGGGAATTTTTCATATGCCACAAAACGGTTGAAGCTCCTGTTCAAAAATGATACTCAAAAATCAACTTCTGTCACCTTAGTGATACATTTTGGGATAGTACCTAAAGTTTAAAGCATAAATTGGGGCACTTTTGAAATTTTCATTTTTGACCAAAATCGACAGGTCCGGGGCTTAGGGAATTTCTCATATGCCACAAAACGGTTGAAACTCCTGTTCAAAAATAATGCTCCGAAATCAACTTCTGTCACCTTAGTGATATATTTTGGGATAGTACCTAAAGTTTAAAGCAGAAATTGGGGCACTTTTGAAATTTTCATTTTTGACCAAAATCGACAGGTCCGGGGCTTAGGGAATTTCTCATATGCCACAAAACGGTTGAAGCTCCTGTTCAAAAATGATGATCCGAAATCAACTTCTGTCACCTTAGTGATACATTTTGGGATAGTACCTAAAGTTTAAAGCAGAAATTGGGGCACTTTTGAATTTTTTATTTTTGACCAAAATCGACAGGTCCGGGGCTTAGGGAATTTTTCATATGCCACAAAACGGTTGAAGCTCCTGTTCAAAAATGATGCTCCGAAATCACTTCTGTCACCTTAGTGATACATTTTGGGATAGTACCTAAAGTTTAAAGCAGAAATTGGGGCACTTTTGAAATTTTCATTTTTGACCAAAATCGACAGGTCTGGGGCTTAGGGAATTTCTCATATGCCACAAAACGATTGAAGCTCCTGTTCAAAAATGATGCTCCAAAATCAACTTCTGTCACCTTAGTGATACATTTTGGGATAGTACCTAAAGTTTAAAGCAGAAATTGGGGCACTTTTGAAATTTTCATTTTTGACCAAAATCGACAGGTCCGGGGCTTAGGGAATTTCTCATATGCCACAAAACGGTTGAAGCTCCTGTTCAAAAATGATGCTCCGAAATCACTTCTGTCACCTTAGTGATACATTTTGGGATAGTACCTAAAGTTTAAAGCAGAAATTGGGGCACTTTTGAAATTTTCATTTTTGACCAAAATCGACAGGTCCGGGGCTTAGGGAATTTCTCATATGCCACAAAACGGTTGAAGCTCCTGTTCAAAAATGATGCTCCGAAATCACTTCTGTCACCTTAGTGATACATTTTGGGATAGTACCTAAAGTTTAAAGCAGAAATTGGGGCACTTTTGAAATTTTCATTTTTGACCAAAATCGACAGGTCCGGGGCTTAGGGAATTTCTCATATGCCACAAAACGGTTGAAGCTCCTGTTCAAAAATGATGCTCCGAAATCACTTCTGTCACCTTAGTGATACATTTTGGGATAGTACCTAAAGTTTAAAGCAGAAATTGGGGAACTTTTGAAATTTTCATTTTTGACCAAAATCGACAGGTCCGGGGCTTAGGGAATTTCTCATATGCCACAAAACGTTTGAAGCTCCTGTTCAAAAATGATGCTCCGAAATCAACTTCTGTCACCTCAGTGATACATTTTGGGATAGTACCTAAAGTTTAAAGCAGAAATTGGGGCACTTTTGAAATTTTCATTTTTGACCAAAATCGACAGGTCCGGGGCTTAGGGAATTTCTCATATGCCACAAAACGATTGAAGCTCCTGTTCAAAAATGATGCTCCAAAATCAACTTCTGTCACCTTAGTGATACATTTTGGGATAGTACCTAAAGTTTAAAGCAGAAATTGGGGCACTTTTGAAATTTTCATTTTTGACCAAAATCGACAGGTCCGGGGCTTAGGGAATTTCTCATATGCCACAAAACGGTTGAAGCTCCTGTTCAAAAATGATGCTCCGAAATCACTTCTGTCACCTTAGTGATACATTTTGGGATAGTACCTAAAGTTTAAAGCAGAAATTGGGGCACTTTTGAAATTTTCATTTTTGACCAAAATCGACAGGTCCGGGGCTTAGGGAATTTCTCATATGCCACAAAACGGTTGAAGCTCCTGTTCAAAAATGATGCTCCGAAATCACTTCTGTCACCTTAGTGATACATTTTGGGATAGTACCTAAAGTTTAAAGCAGAATTTGGGGCACTTTTGAAATTTTCATTTTTGACCAAAATCGACAGGTCCGGGGCTTAGGGAATTTCTCATATGCCACAAAACGGTTGAAGCTCCTGTTAAAAAATGATGCTCCGAAATCAACTTCTGTCACCGTAGTGATACATTTTGGGATAGTACCTAAAGTTTAAAGCAGAAATTGGGGCACTTTTGAAATTTTTATTTTTGACCAAAATCGACAGGTCCGGGGCCTAGGGAATTTTTCATATGCCACAAAACGGTTGAAGCTCCTGTTCAAAAATGATACTCAAAAATCAACTTCTGTCACCTTAGTGATACATTTTGGGATAGTACCTAAAGTTTAAAGCATAAATTGGGGCACTTTTGAAATTTTCATTTTTGACCAAAATCGACAGGTCCGGGGCTTAGGGAATTTCTCATATGCCACAAAACGGTTGAAACTCCTGTTCAAAAATAATGCTCCGAAATCAACTTCTGTCACCTTAGTGATATATTTTGGGATAGTACCTAAAGTTTAAAGCATAAATTGGGGCACTTTTTAAATTTTCATTTTTGACCAAAATCGACAGGTCCGGGGCTTAGGGAATTTCTCATATGCCACAAAACGGTTGAAGCTCCTGTTCAAAAATGATAATCCGAAATCAACTTCTGTCACCTTAGTGATACATTTTGGGATAGTACCTAAAGTTTAAAGCAGAAATTGGGGCACTTTTGAATTTTTTATTTTTGACCAAAATCGACAGGTCCTGGGCTTAGGGAATTTTTCATATGCCACAAAACGGTTGAAGCTCCTGTTCAAAAATGATGCTCCGAAATCACTTCTGTCACCTTAGTGATACATTTTGGGATAGTACCTAAAGTTTAAAGCAGAAATTGGGGCACTTTTGAAATTTTCATTTTTGACCAAAATCGACAGGTCTGGGGCTTAGGGAATTTCTCATATGCCACAAAACGATTGAAGCTCCTGTTCAAAAATGATGCTCCAAAATCAACTTCTGTCACCTTAGTGATACATTTTGGGATAGTACCTAAAGTTTAAAGCAGAAATTGGGGCACTTTTGAAATTTTCATTTTTGACCAAAATCGACAGGTCCGGGGCTTAGGGAATTTCTCATATGCCACAAAACGGTTGAAGCTCCTGTTCAAAAATGATGCTCCGAAATCACTTCTGTCACCTTAGTGATACATTTTGGGATAGTACCTAAAGTTTAAAGCAGAAATTGGGGAACTTTTGAAATTTTCATTTTTGTCCATAATCGACAGGTCCGGGGCTTAGGGAATTTCTCATATGCCACAAAACGGTTGAAGCACCTGTTCAATAATGATGCTCCGAAATCAATTCTGTCACCTTAGTGATACATTTTGGGATAGTACCTAAAGTTTAAAGCAGAAATTGGGGAACTTTTGAAATTTTCATTTTTGACCAAAATCGACAGGTCCGGGGCTTAGGGAATTTCTTATATGCCACAAAACGGTTGAAGCTCCTGTTCAAAAATGATGCTCCGAAATCAACTTCTGTCACCTTAGTGATACATTTTGGGATAGTACCTAAAAGTTTAAAGCAGAAATTGGGGCACTTTTGAAATTTTCATTTTTGACCAAAATCTGCAGGTCCGGGGCTTAGGGAATTTCTCATATGCCACAAAACGGTTGAAGCTCCTGTTCAAAAATGATGCTCCGAAATCAACTTCTGTCACCGTAGTGATACATTTTGGGATAGTACCTAAAGTTTAAAGCAGAAATTGGGGCACTTTTGAAATTTTTATTTTTGACCAAAATCGACAGGTCCGGGGCCTAGGGAATTTTTCATATGCCACAAAACGGTTGAAGCTCCTGTTCAAAAATGATGCTCCAAAATCAACTTCTGTCACCTTAGTGATACATTTTGGGATAGTACCTAAAGTTTAAAGCAGAAATTGGGGCACTTTTGAATTTTTTATTTTTGACCAAAATCGACAGGTCCGTGGCTTAGGGAATTTTTCATATGCCACAAAACGGTTGAAGCTCCTGTTCAAAAATGATGCTCCAAAATCAACTTCTGTCACCTTAGTGATACATTTTGGGATAATACCTAAAGTTTAAAGCAGAAATTGGGGCACTTTTGAAATTTTCATTTTTGACCAAAATCGACAGATTCGGGGCTTAGGGAATTTCTCATATGCCACAAAACGGTTGAAGCACCTGTTCAAAAATGATGCTCCGAAATCAACTTCTGTCACCTCAGTGATACATTTTGGGATAGTACCTAAAGTTTAAAGCAGAAATTGGGGCACTTTTAAAATTTTCATTTTTGACCAAAATCGACAGGTCCGGGGCTTAGGGAATTTCTCATATGCCACAAAACGATTGAAGCTCCTGTTCAAAAATGATGCTCCAAAATCAACTTCTGTCACCTTAGTGATACACTTTGGGATAGTACCTAAAGTTTAAAGCAGAAATTGGGGCACTTTTGAAATTTTCATTTTTGACCAAAATCGACAGGTCTGGGGCTTAGGGAATTTCTCATATGCCACAAAACGGTTGAAGCTCCTGTTCAAAAATGATGCTCCGAAATCAACTTCTGTCACCTTAGTGATACATTTTGGGATAGTACCTAAAGTTTAAAGCATAAATTGGGGCACTTTTGAAATTTTCATTTTTGACCAAAATCGACAGGTCCGGGGCTTAGGGAATTTCTCATATGCCACAAAACGGTTGAAACTCCTGTTCAAAAATAATGCTCCGAAATCAACTTCTGTCACCTTAGTGATATATTTTGGGATAGTACCTAAAGTTTAAAGCATAAATTGGGGCACTTTTTAAATTTTCATTTTTGACCAAAATCGACAGGTCCGGGGCTTAGGGAATTTCTCATATGCCACAAAACGGTTGAAGCTCCTGTTCAAAAATGATGATCCGAAATCAACTTCTGTCACCTTAGTGATACATTTTGGGATAGTACCTAAAGTTTAAAGCAGAAATTGGGGCACTTTTGAATTTTTTATTTTTGACCAAAATCGACAGGTCCGGGGCTTAGGGAATTTTTCATATGCCACAAAACGGTTGAAGCTCCTGTTCAAAAATGATGCTCCGAAATCACTTCTGTCACCTTAGTGATACATTTTGGGATAGTACCTAAAGTTTAAAGCAGAAATTGGGGCACTTTTGAAATTTTCATTTTTGACCAAAATCGACAGGTCTGGGGCTTAGGGAATTTCTCATATGCCACAAAACGATTGAAGCTCCTGTTCAAAAATGATGCTCCAAAATCAACTTCTGTCACCTTAGTGATACATTTTGGGATAGTACCTAAAGTTTAAAGCAGAAATTGGGGCACTTTTGAAATTTTCATTTTTGACCAAAATCGACAGGTCCGGGGCTTAGGGAATTTCTCATATGCCACAAAACGGTTGAAGCTCCTGTTCAAAAATGATGCTCCGAAATCACTTCTGTCACCTTAGTGATACATTTTGGGATAGTACCTAAAGTTTAAAGCAGAAATTGGGGCACTTTTGAAATTTTCATTTTTGACCAAAATCGACAGGTCCGGGGCTTAGGGAATTTCTCATATGCCACAAAACGGTTGAAGCTCCTGTTCAAAAATGATGCTCCGAAATCACTTCTGTCACCTTAGTGATACATTTTGGGATAGTACCTAAAGTTTAAAGCAGAAATTGGGGCACTTTTGAAATTTTCATTTTTGACCAAAATCGACAGGTCCGGGGCTTAGGGAATTTCTCATATGCCACAAAACGGTTGAAGCTCCTGTTCAAAAATGATGCTCCGAAATCACTTCTGTCACCTTAGTGATACATTTTGGGATAGTACCTAAAGTTTAAAGCAGAAATTGGGGAACTTTTGAAATTTTCATTTTTGACCAAAATCGACAGGTCCGGGGCTTAGGGAATTTCTCATATGCCACAAAACGTTTGAAGCTCCTGTTCAAAAATGATGCTCCGAAATCAACTTCTGTCACCTCAGTGATACATTTTGGGATAGTACCTAAAGTTTAAAGCAGAAATTGGGGCACTTTTGAAATTTTCATTTTTGACCAAAATCGACAGGTCCGGGGCTTAGGGAATTTCTCATATGCCACAAAACGATTGAAGCTCCTGTTCAAAAATGATGCTCCAAAATCAACTTCTGTCACCTTAGTGATACATTTTGGGATAGTACCTAAAGTTTAAAGCAGAAATTGGGGCACTTTTGAAATTTTCATTTTTGACCAAAATCGACAGGTCCGGGGCTTAGGGAATTTCTCATATGCCACAAAACGGTTGAAGCTCCTGTTCAAAAATGATGCTCCGAAATCACTTCTGTCACCTTAGTGATACATTTTGGGATAGTACCTAAAGTTTAAAGCAGAAATTGGGGCACTTTTGAAATTTTCATTTTTGACCAAAATCGACAGGTCCGGGGCTTAGGGAATTTCTCATATGCCACAAAACGGTTGAAGCTCCTGTTCAAAAATGATGCTCCGAAATCACTTCTGTCACCTTAGTGATACATTTTGGGATAGTACCTAAAGTTTAAAGCAGAATTTGGGGCACTTTTGAAATTTTCATTTTTGACCAAAATCGACAGGTCCGGGGCTTAGGGAATTTCTCATATGCCACAAAACGGTTGAAGCTCCTGTTAAAAAATGATGCTCCGAAATCAACTTCTGTCACCGTAGTGATACATTTTGGGATAGTACCTAAAGTTTAAAGCAGAAATTGGGGCACTTTTGAAATTTTTATTTTTGACCAAAATCGACAGGTCCGGGGCCTAGGGAATTTTTCATATGCCACAAAACGGTTGAAGCTCCTGTTCAAAAATGATGCTCAAAAATCAACTTCTGTCACCTTAGTGATACATTTTGGGATAGTACCTAAAGTTTAAAGCATAAATTGGGGCACTTTTGAAATTTTCATTTTTGACCAAAATCGACAGGTCCGGGGCTTAGGGAATTTCTCATATGCCACAAAACGGTTGAAACTCCTGTTCAAAAATAATGCTCCGAAATCAACTTCTGTCACCTTAGTGATATATTTTGGGATAGTACCTAAAGTTTAAAGCATAAATTGGGGCACTTTTTAAATTTTCATTTTTGACCAAAATCGACAGGTCCGGGGCTTAGGGAATTTCTCATATGCCACAAAACGGTTGAAGCTCCTGTTCAAAAATGATAATCCGAAATCAACTTCTGTCACCTTAGTGATACATTTTGGGATAGTACCTAAAGTTTAAAGCAGAAATTGGGGCACTTTTGAATTTTTTATTTTTGACCAAAATCGACAGGTCCTGGGCTTAGGGAATTTTTCATATGCCACAAAACGGTTGAAGCTCCTGTTCAAAAATGATGCTCCGAAATCACTTCTGTCACCTTAGTGATACATTTTGGGATAGTACCTAAAGTTTAAAGCAGAAATTGGGGCACTTTTGAAATTTTCATTTTTGACCAAAATCGACAGGTCTGGGGCTTAGGGAATTTCTCATATGCCACAAAACGATTGAAGCTCCTGTTCAAAAATGATGCTCCAAAATCAACTTCTGTCACCTTAGTGATACATTTTGGGATAGTACCTAAAGTTTAAAGCAGAAATTGGGGCACTTTTGAAATTTTCATTTTTGACCAAAATCGACAGGTCCGGGGCTTAGGGAATTTCTCATATGCCACAAAACGGTTGAAGCTCCTGTTCAAAAATGATGCTCCAAAATCAACTTCTGTCACCTTAGTGATACATTTTGGGATAATACCTAAAGTTTAAAGCAGAAATTGGGGCACTTTTGAAATTTTCATTTTTGACCAAAATCGACAGATTCGGGGCTTAGGGAATTTCTCATATGCCACAAAACGGTTGAAGCACCTGTTCAAAAATGATGCTCCGAAATCAACTTCTGTCACCTCAGTGATACATTTTGGGATAGTACCTAAAGTTTAAAGCAGAAATTGGGGCACTTTTAAAATTTTCATTTTTGACCAAAATCGACAGGTCCGGGGCTTAGGGAATTTCTCATATGCCACAAAACGATTGAAGCTCCTGTTCAAAAATGATGCTCCAAAATCAACTTCTGTCACCTTAGTGATACACTTTGGGATAGTACCTAAAGTTTAAAGCAGAAATTGGGGCACTTTTGAAATTTTCATTTTTGACCAAAATCGACAGGTCCAGGGCTTAGGGAATTTCTCATATGCCACAAAACGGTTGAAGCTCCTGTTCAAAAATGATGCTCCGAAATCAACTTCTGTCACCTTAGTGATACATTTTGGGATAGTACCTAAAGTTTAAAGCAGAAATTGGGGAACTTTTGAAATTTTCATTTTTGACCAAAATCGACAGGTCCGGGGCTTAGGGAATTTCTCATATGCCACAAAACGGTTGAAGCTCCTGTTCAAAAATGATGCTCCGAAATCAACTTCTGTCACCTTAGTGATACATTTTGGGATAGTACCTAAAGTTTAAAGCAGAAATTGGGGCACTTTTGAAATTTACATTTTTGACCAAAATCGACAGGTCCGGGGCTTAGGGAACTTCTCATATGCCACAAAACGGTGGAAGCTCCTGTTCAAAAATGATGCTCCGAAATCAACTTCTGTCACCTTAGTGATACATTTTGGGATAGTACCTAAAGTTTAAAGCAGAAATTGGGGCACTTTTGAAATTTTCATTTTTGACCAAAATCGACAGGTCCGGGGCTTAGGGAATTTCTCATATGCCACAAAACGGTTGAAGCTCCTGTTCAAAAATGATGCTCCGAAATCAACTTCTGTCACCTTAGTGATACATTTTGGGATAGTACCTAAAGTTTAAAGCAGAAATTGGGGCACTTTTGAAATTTTCATTTTTGACCAAAATCGACAGGTCCGGGGCTTAGGGAATTTCTCATATGCCACAAAACGGTTGAAGCTCCTGTTCAAAAATGATGCTTCGAAATCACTTCTGTCACCTTAGTGATACATTTTGGGATAGTACCTAAAGTTTAAAGCAGAAATTGGGGCACTTTTGAAATTTTCATTTTTGACCAAAATCGACAGGTCCAGGGCTTAGGGAATTTCTCATATGCCACAAAACGGTTGAAGCTCCTGTTCAAAAATGATGCTCCGAAATCACTTCTGTCACCTTAGTGATACATTTTGGGATAGTACCTAAAGTTTAAAGCAGAAATTGGGGCACTTTTGAAATTTTCATTTTTGACCAAAATCGACAGGTTCGGGGCTTAGGGAATTTCTCATATGCCACAAAACGGTTGAAGCACCTGTTCAAAAATGATGCTCCGAAATCAACTTCTGTCACCTCAGTGATACATTTTGGGATAGTACCTAAAGTTTAAAGCAGAAATTGGGGCACTTTTGAAATTTTCATTTTTGACCAAAATCGACAGGTCCGGGGCTTAGGGAATTTATCATATGCCACAAAACGGTTGAAGCTCCTGTTCAAAAATAATGCTCCGAAATCAACTTCTGTCACCTTAGTGATACATTTTGGGATAGTACCTAAAGTTTAAAGCAGAAATTGGGGCACTTTTGAAATTTTCATTTTTGACCAAAATCGACAGGTCCGGGGCTTAGGGAATTTCTCATATGCCACAAAACGGTTGAAGCTCCTGTTCAAAAATGATGCTCCGAAATCAACTTCTGTCACCTTAGTGATACATTTTGGGATAGTACCTAAAGTTTAAAGCAGAAATTGGGGCACTTTTGAAATTTTCCTTTTTGACCAAAATTGACAGGTCTGGGGCTTAAGGAATTTCTCATATGCCACAAAACGGTTGAAGCTCCTGTTCAAAAATAATGCTCCGAAATCACTTCTGTCACCTTAGTGATACATTTTGGGATAGTACCTAAAGTTTAAAGCAGAAATTGGGGAACTTTTGAAATTTTCATTTTTGTCCATAATCGACAGGTCCGGGGCTTAGGGAATTTCTCATATGCCACAAAACGGTTGAAGCACCTGTTCAATAATGATGCTCCGAAATCAATTCTGTCACCTTAGTGATACATTTTGGGATAGTACCTAAAGTTTAAAGCAGAAATTGGGGAACTTTTGAAATTTTCATTTTTGACCAAAATCGACAGGTCCGGGGCTTAGGGAATTTCTCATATGCCACAAAACGGTTGAAGCTCCTGTTCAAAAATGATGCTCCGAAATCAACTTCTGTCACCTTAGTGATACATTTTGGGATAGTACCTAAAAGTTTAAAGCAGAAATTGGGGCACTTTTGAAATTTTTATTTTTGACCAAAATCGACAGGTCCGGGGCCTAGGGAATTTTTCATATGCCACAAAACGGTTGAAGCTCCTGTTCAAAAATGATGCTCCAAAATCAACTTCTGTCACCTTAGTGATACATTTTGGGATAGTACCTAAAGTTTAAAGCAGAAATTGGGGCACTTTTGAATTTTTTATTTTTGACCAAAATCGACAGGTCCGTGGCTTAGGGAATTTTTCATATGCCACAAAACGGTTGAAGCTCCTGTTCAAAAATGATGCTCCAAAATCAACTTCTGTCACCTTAGTGATACATTTTGGGATAATACCTAAAGTTTAAAGCAGAAATTGGGGCACTTTTGAAATTTTCATTTTTGACCAAAATCGACAGATTCGGGGCTTAGGGAATTTCTCATATGCCACAAAACGGTTGAAGCACCTGTTCAAAAATGATGCTCCGAAATCAACTTCTGTCACCTCAGTGATACATTTTGGGATAGTACCTAAAGTTTAAAGCAGAAATTGGGGCACTTTTAAAATTTTCATTTTTGACCAAAATCGACAGGTCCGGGGCTTAGGGAATTTCTCATATGCCACAAAACGGTTGAAGCTCCTGTTCAAAAATGATGCTCCGAAATCAACTTCTGTCACCTTAGTGATACATTTTGGGATAGTACCTAAAGTTTAAAGCATAAATTGGGGCACTTTTGAAATTTTCATTTTTGACCAAAATCGACAGGTCCGGGGCTTAGGGAATTTCTCATATGCCACAAAACGGTTGAAACTCCTGTTCAAAAATAATGCTCCGAAATCAACTTCTGTCACCTTAGTGATATATTTTGGGATAGTACCTAAAGTTTAAAGCAGAAATTGGGGCACTTTTGAAATTTTCATTTTTGACCAAAATCGACAGGTCCGGGGCTTAGGGAATTTCTCATATGCCACAAAACGGTTGAAGCTCCTGTTCAAAAATGATGATCCGAAATCAACTTCTGTCACCTTAGTGATACATTTTGGGATAGTACCTAAAGTTTAAAGCAGAAATTGGGGCACTTTTGAATTTTTTATTTTTGACCAAAATCGACAGGTCCGGGGCTTAGGGAATTTTTCATATGCCACAAAACGGTTGAAGCTCCTGTTCAAAAATGATGCTCCGAAATCACTTCTGTCACCTTAGTGATACATTTTGGGATAGTACCTAAAGTTTAAAGCAGAAATTGGGGGCACTTTTGAAATTTTCATTTTTGACCAAAATCGACAGGTCTGGGGCTTAGGGAATTTCTCATATGCCACAAAACGATTGAAGCTCCTGTTCAAAAATGATGCTCCAAAATCAACTTCTGTCACCTTAGTGATACATTTTGGGATAGTACCTAAAGTTTAAAGCAGAAATTGGGGCACTTTTGAAATTTTCATTTTTGACCAAAATCGACAGGTCCGGGGCTTAGGGAATTTCTCATATGCCACAAAACGGTTGAAGCTCCTGTTCAAAAATGATGCTCCGAAATCACTTCTGTCACCTTAGTGATACATTTTGGGATAGTACCTAAAGTTTAAAGCAGAAATTGGGGCACTTTTGAAATTTTCATTTTTGACCAAAATCGACAGGTCCGGGGCTTAGGGAATTTCTCATATGCCACAAAACGGTTGAAGCTCCTGTTCAAAAATGATGCTCCGAAATCACTTCTGTCACCTTAGTGATACATTTTGGGATAGTACCTAAAGTTTAAAGCAGAAATTGGGGCACTTTTGAAATTTTCATTTTTGACCAAAATCGACAGGTCCGGGGCTTAGGGAATTTCTCATATGCCACAAAACGGTTGAAGCTCCTGTTCAAAAATGATGCTCCGAAATCACTTCTGTCACCTTAGTGATACATTTTGGGATAGTACCTAAAGTTTAAAGCAGAAATTGGGGAACTTTTGAAATTTTCATTTTTGACCAAAATCGACAGGTCCGGGGCTTAGGGAATTTCTCATATGCCACAAAACGTTTGAAGCTCCTGTTCAAAAATGATGCTCCGAAATCAACTTCTGTCACCTCAGTGATACATTTTGGGATAGTACCTAAAGTTTAAAGCAGAAATTGGGGCACTTTTGAAATTTTCATTTTTGACCAAAATCGACAGGTCCGGGGCTTAGGGAATTTCTCATATGCCACAAAACGATTGAAGCTCCTGTTCAAAAATGATGCTCCAAAATCAACTTCTGTCACCTTAGTGATACATTTTGGGATAGTACCTAAAGTTTAAAGCAGAAATTGGGGCACTTTTGAAATTTTCATTTTTGACCAAAATCGACAGGTCCGGGGCTTAGGGAATTTCTCATATGCCACAAAACGGTTGAAGCTCCTGTTCAAAAATGATGCTCCGAAATCACTTCTGTCACCTTAGTGATACATTTTGGGATAGTACCTAAAGTTTAAAGCAGAAATTGGGGCACTTTTGAAATTTTCATTTTTGACCAAAATCGACAGGTCCGGGGCTTAGGGAATTTCTCATATGCCACAAAACGGTTGAAGCTCCTGTTCAAAAATGATGCTCCGAAATCACTTCTGTCACCTTAGTGATACATTTTGGGATAGTACCTAAAGTTTAAAGCAGAATTTGGGGCACTTTTGAAATTTTCATTTTTGACCAAAATCGACAGGTCCGGGGCTTAGGGAATTTCTCATATGCCACAAAACGGTTGAAGCTCCTGTTAAAAAATGATGCTCCGAAATCAACTTCTGTCACCGTAGTGATACATTTTGGGATAGTACCTAAAGTTTAAAGCAGAAATTGGGGCACTTTTGAAATTTTTATTTTTGACCAAAATCGACAGGTCCGGGGCCTAGGGAATTTTTCATATGCCACAAAACGGTTGAAGCTCCTGTTCAAAAATGATACTCAAAAATCAACTTCTGTCACCTTAGTGATACATTTTGGGATAGTACCTAAAGTTTAAAGCATAAATTGGGGCACTTTTGAAATTTTCATTTTTGACCAAAATCGACAGGTCCGGGGCTTAGGGAATTTCTCATATGCCACAAAACGGTTGAAACTCCTGTTCAAAAATAATGCTCCGAAATCAACTTCTGTCACCTTAGTGATATATTTTGGGATAGTACCTAAAGTTTAAAGCATAAATTGGGGCACTTTTTAAATTTTCATTTTTGACCAAAATCGACAGGTCCGGGGCTTAGGGAATTTCTCATATGCCACAAAACGGTTGAAGCTCCTGTTCAAAAATGATAATCCGAAATCAACTTCTGTCACCTTAGTGATACATTTTGGGATAGTACCTAAAGTTTAAAGCAGAAATTGGGGCACTTTTGAATTTTTTATTTTTGACCAAAATCGACAGGTCCTGGGCTTAGGGAATTTTTCATATGCCACAAAACGGTTGAAGCTCCTGTTCAAAAATGATGCTCCGAAATCACTTCTGTCACCTTAGTGATACATTTTGGGATAGTACCTAAAGTTTAAAGCAGAAATTGGGGCACTTTTGAAATTTTCATTTTTGACCAAAATCGACAGGTCTGGGGCTTAGGGAATTTCTCATATGCCACAAAACGATTGAAGCTCCTGTTCAAAAATGATGCTCCAAAATCAACTTCTGTCACCTTAGTGATACATTTTGGGATAGTACCTAAAGTTTAAAGCAGAAATTGGGGCACTTTTGAAATTTTCATTTTTGACCAAAATCGACAGGTCCGGGGCTTAGGGAATTTCTCATATGCCACAAAACGGTTGAAGCTCCTGTTCAAAAATGATGCTCCGAAATCACTTCTGTCACCTTAGTGATACATTTTGGGATAGTACCTAAAGTTTAAAGCAGAAATTGGGGAACTTTTGAAATTTTCATTTTTGTCCATAATCGACAGGTCCGGGGCTTAGGGAATTTCTCATATGCCACAAAACGGTTGAAGCACCTGTTCAATAATGATGCTCCGAAATCAATTCTGTCACCTTAGTGATACATTTTGGGATAGTACCTAAAGTTTAAAGCAGAAATTGGGGAACTTTTGAAATTTTCATTTTTGACCAAAATCGACAGGTCCGGGGCTTAGGGAATTTCTTATATGCCACAAAACGGTTGAAGCTCCTGTTCAAAAATGATGCTCCGAAATCAACTTCTGTCACCTTAGTGATACATTTTGGGATAGTACCTAAAAGTTTAAAGCAGAAATTGGGGCACTTTTGAAATTTTCATTTTTGACCAAAATCTGCAGGTCCGGGGCTTAGGGAATTTCTCATATGCCACAAAACGGTTGAAGCTCCTGTTCAAAAATGATGCTCCGAAATCAACTTCTGTCACCGTAGTGATACATTTTGGGATAGTACCTAAAGTTTAAAGCAGAAATTGGGGCACTTTTGAAATTTTTATTTTTGACCAAAATCGACAGGTCCGGGGCCTAGGGAATTTTTCATATGCCACAAAACGGTTGAAGCTCCTGTTCAAAAATGATGCTCCAAAATCAACTTCTGTCACCTTAGTGATACATTTTGGGATAGTACCTAAAGTTTAAAGCAGAAATTGGGGCACTTTTGAATTTTTTATTTTTGACCAAAATCGACAGGTCCGTGGCTTAGGGAATTTTTCATATGCCACAAAACGGTTGAAGCTCCTGTTCAAAAATGATGCTCCAAAATCAACTTCTGTCACCTTAGTGATACATTTTGGGATAATACCTAAAGTTTAAAGCAGAAATTGGGGCACTTTTGAAATTTTCATTTTTGACCAAAATCGACAGATTCGGGGCTTAGGGAATTTCTCATATGCCACAAAACGGTTGAAGCACCTGTTCAAAAATGATGCTCCGAAATCAACTTCTGTCACCTCAGTGATACATTTTGGGATAGTACCTAAAGTTTAAAGCAGAAATTGGGGCACTTTTAAAATTTTCATTTTTGACCAAAATCGACAGGTCCGGGGCTTAGGGAATTTCTCATATGCCACAAAACGATTGAAGCTCCTGTTCAAAAATGATGCTCCAAAATCAACTTCTGTCACCTTAGTGATACACTTTGGGATAGTACCTAAAGTTTAAAGCAGAAATTGGGGCACTTTTGAAATTTTCATTTTTGACCAAAATCGACAGGTCTGGGGCTTAGGGAATTTCTCATATGCCACAAAACGGTTGAAGCTCCTGTTCAAAAATGATGCTCCGAAATCAACTTCTGTCACCTTAGTGATACATTTTGGGATAGTACCTAAAGTTTAAAGCATAAATTGGGGCACTTTTGAAATTTTCATTTTTGACCAAAATCGACAGGTCCGGGGCTTAGGGAATTTCTCATATGCCACAAAACGGTTGAAACTCCTGTTCAAAAATAATGCTCCGAAATCAACTTCTGTCACCTTAGTGATATATTTTGGGATAGTACCTAAAGTTTAAAGCATAAATTGGGGCACTTTTTAAATTTTCATTTTTGACCAAAATCGACAGGTCCGGGGCTTAGGGAATTTCTCATATGCCACAAAACGGTTGAAGCTCCTGTTCAAAAATGATGATCCGAAATCAACTTCTGTCACCTTAGTGATACATTTTGGGATAGTACCTAAAGTTTAAAGCAGAAATTGGGGCACTTTTGAATTTTTTATTTTTGACCAAAATCGACAGGTCCGGGGCTTAGGGAATTTTTCATATGCCACAAAACGGTTGAAGCTCCTGTTCAAAAATGATGCTCCGAAATCACTTCTGTCACCTTAGTGATACATTTTGGGATAGTACCTAAAGTTTAAAGCAGAAATTGGGGCACTTTTGAAATTTTCATTTTTGACCAAAATCGACAGGTCCGGGGCTTAGGGAATTTCTCATATGCCACAAAACGGTTGAAGCTCCTGTTCAAAAATGATGCTCCGAAATCACTTCTGTCACCTTAGTGATACATTTTGGGATAGTACCTAAAGTTTAAAGCAGAAATTGGGGCACTTTTGAAATTTTCATTTTTGACCAAAATCGACAGGTCCGGGGCTTAGGGAATTTCTCATATGCCACAAAACGGTTGAAGCTCCTGTTCAAAAATGATGCTCCGAAATCACTTCTGTCACCTTAGTGATACATTTTGGGATAGTACCTAAAGTTTAAAGCAGAAATTGGGGCACTTTTGAAATTTTCATTTTTGACCAAAATCGACAGGTCCGGGGCTTAGGGAATTTCTCATATGCCACAAAACGGTTGAAGCTCCTGTTCAAAAATGATGCTCCGAAATCACTTCTGTCACCTTAGTGATACATTTTGGGATAGTACCTAAAGTTTAAAGCAGAAATTGGGGAACTTTTGAAATTTTCATTTTTGACCAAAATCGACAGGTCCGGGGCTTAGGGAATTTCTCATATGCCACAAAACGTTTGAAGCTCCTGTTCAAAAATGATGCTCCGAAATCAACTTCTGTCACCTCAGTGATACATTTTGGGATAGTACCTAAAGTTTAAAGCAGAAATTGGGGCACTTTTGAAATTTTCATTTTTGACCAAAATCGACAGGTCCGGGGCTTAGGGAATTTCTCATATGCCACAAAACGATTGAAGCTCCTGTTCAAAAATGATGCTCCAAAATCAACTTCTGTCACCTTAGTGATACATTTTGGGATAGTACCTAAAGTTTAAAGCAGAAATTGGGGCACTTTTGAAATTTTCATTTTTGACCAAAATCGACAGGTCCGGGGCTTAGGGAATTTCTCATATGCCACAAAACGGTTGAAGCTCCTGTTCAAAAATGATGCTCCGAAATCACTTCTGTCACCTTAGTGATACATTTTGGGATAGTACCTAAAGTTTAAAGCAGAAATTGGGGCACTTTTGAAATTTTCATTTTTGACCAAAATCGACAGGTCCGGGGCTTAGGGAATTTCTCATATGCCACAAAACGGTTGAAGCTCCTGTTCAAAAATGATGCTCCGAAATCACTTCTGTCACCTTAGTGATACATTTTGGGATAGTACCTAAAGTTTAAAGCAGAATTTGGGGCACTTTTGAAATTTTCATTTTTGACCAAAATCGACAGGTCCGGGGCTTAGGGAATTTCTCATATGCCACAAAACGGTTGAAGCTCCTGTTAAAAAATGATGCTCCGAAATCAACTTCTGTCACCGTAGTGATACATTTTGGGATAGTACCTAAAGTTTAAAGCAGAAATTGGGGCACTTTTGAAATTTTTATTTTTGACCAAAATCGACAGGTCCGGGGCCTAGGGAATTTTTCATATGCCACAAAACGGTTGAAGCTCCTGTTCAAAAATGATGCTCAAAAATCAACTTCTGTCACCTTAGTGATACATTTTGGGATAGTACCTAAAGTTTAAAGCATAAATTGGGGCACTTTTGAAATTTTCATTTTTGACCAAAATCGACAGGTCCGGGGCTTAGGGAATTTCTCATATGCCACAAAACGGTTGAAACTCCTGTTCAAAAATAATGCTCCGAAATCAACTTCTGTCACCTTAGTGATATATTTTGGGATAGTACCTAAAGTTTAAAGCATAAATTGGGGCACTTTTTAAATTTTCATTTTTGACCAAAATCGACAGGTCCGGGGCTTAGGGAATTTCTCATATGCCACAAAACGGTTGAAGCTCCTGTTCAAAAATGATAATCCGAAATCAACTTCTGTCACCTTAGTGATACATTTTGGGATAGTACCTAAAGTTTAAAGCAGAAATTGGGGCACTTTTGAATTTTTTATTTTTGACCAAAATCGACAGGTCCTGGGCTTAGGGAATTTTTCATATGCCACAAAACGGTTGAAGCTCCTGTTCAAAAATGATGCTCCGAAATCACTTCTGTCACCTTAGTGATACATTTTGGGATAGTACCTAAAGTTTAAAGCAGAAATTGGGGCACTTTTGAAATTTTCATTTTTGACCAAAATCGACAGGTCTGGGGCTTAGGGAATTTCTCATATGCCACAAAACGATTGAAGCTCCTGTTCAAAAATGATGCTCCAAAATCAACTTCTGTCACCTTAGTGATACATTTTGGGATAGTACCTAAAGTTTAAAGCAGAAATTGGGGCACTTTTGAAATTTTCATTTTTGACCAAAATCGACAGGTCCGGGGCTTAGGGAATTTCTCATATGCCACAAAACGGTTGAAGCTCCTGTTCAAAAATGATGCTCCGAAATCACTTCTGTCACCTTAGTGATACATTTTGGGATAGTACCTAAAGTTTAAAGCAGAAATTGGGGCACTTTTGAAATTTTCATTTTTGACCAAAATCGACAGGTCCGGGGCTTAGGGAATTTCTCATATGCCACAAAACGTTTGAAGCTCCTGTTCAAAAATGATGCTCCGAAATCACTTCTGTCACCTTAGTGATACATTTTGGGATAGTACCTAAAGTTTAAAGCAGAAATTGGGGCACTTTTGAAATTTTCATTTTTGACCAAAATCGACAGGTCCGGGGCTTAGGGAATTTCTCATATGCCACAAAACGGTTGAAGCTCCTGTTCAAAAATGATGCTCCGAAATCACTTCTGTCACCTTAGTGATACATTTTGGGATAGTACCTAAAGTTTAAAGCAGAAATTGGGGAACTTTTGAAATTTTCATTTTTGACCAAAATCGACAGGTCCGGGGCTTAGGGAATTTCTCATATGCCACAAAACGTTTGAAGCTCCTGTTCAAAAATGATGCTCCGAAATCAACTTCTGTCACCTTAGTGATACATTTTGGGATAGTACCTAAAGTTTAAAGCAGAAATTGGGGCACTTTTGAAATTTTCATTTTTGACCAAAATCGACAGGTCCGGGGCTTAGGGAATTTCTCATATGCCACAAAACGGTTGAAGCTCCTGTTCAAAAATGATGCTCCGAAATCACTTCTGTCACCTTAGTGATACATTTTGGGATAGTACCTAAAGTTTAAAGCAGAAATTGGGGCACTTTTGAAATTTTCATTTTTGACCAAAATCGACAGGTCCGGGGCTTAGGGAATTTCTCATATGCCACAAAACGGTTGAAGCTCCTGTTCAAAAATGATGCTCCGAAATCACTTCTGTCACCTTAGTGATACATTTTGGGATAGTACCTAAAGTTTAAAGCAGAATTTGGGGCACTTTTGAAATTTTCATTTTTGACCAAAATCGACAGGTCCGGGGCTTAGGGAATTTCTCATATGCCACAAAACGGTTGAAGCTCCTGTTCAAAAATGATGCTCAAAAATCAACTTCTGTCACCTTAGTGATACATTTTGGGATAGTACCTAAAGTTTAAAGCAGAAATTGGGGCACTTTTGAATTTTTTATTTTTGACCAAAATCGACAGGTCCGTGGCTTAGGGAATTTTTCATATGCCACAAAACGGTTGAAGCTCCTGTTCAAAAATGATGCTCCAAAATCAACTTCTGTCACCTTAGTGATACATTTTGGGATAATACCTAAAGTTTAAAGCAGAAATTGGGGCACTTTTGAAATTTTCATTTTTGACCAAAATCGACAGGTCCGGGGCTTAGGGAATTTCTCATATGCCACAAAACGGTTGAAGCTCCTGTTCAAAAATGATGCTTCGAAATCACTTCTGTCACCTTAGTGATACATTTTGGGATAGTACCTAAAGTTTAAAGCAGAAATTGGGGCACTTTTGAAATTTTCATTTTTGACCAAAATCGACAGGTCCAGGGCTTAGGGAATTTCTCATATGCCACAAAACGGTTGAAGCTCCTGTTCAAAAATGATGCTCCGAAATCACTTCTGTCACCTTAGTGATACATTTTGGGATAGTACCTAAAGTTTAAAGCAGAAATTGGGGCACTTTTGAAATTTTCATTTTTGACCAAAATCGACAGGTTCGGGGCTTAGGGAATTTCTCATATGCCACAAAACGGTTGAAGCACCTGTTCAAAAATGATGCTCCGAAATCAACTTCTGTCACCTCAGTGATACATTTTGGGATAGTACCTAAAGTTTAAAGCAGAAATTGGGGCACTTTTGAAATTTTCATTTTTGACCAAAATCGACAGGTCTGGGGCTTAGGGAATTTCTCATATGCCACAAAACGATTGAAGCTCCTGTTCAAAAATGATGCTCCAAAATCAACTTCTGTCACCTTAGTGATACATTTTGGGATAGTACCTAAAGTTTAAAGCAGAAATTGGGGCACTTTTGAAATTTTCATTTTTGACCAAAATCGACAGGTCCGGGGCTTAGGGAATTTCTCATATGCCACAAAACGGTTGAAGCTCCTGTTCAAAAATGATGCTCCGAAATCACTTCTGTCACCTTAGTGATACATTTTGGGATAGTACCTAAAGTTTAAAGCAGAAATTGGGGCACTTTTGAAATTTTCATTTTTGACCAAAATCGACAGGTCCGGGGCTTAGGGAATTTCTCATATGCCACAAAACGGTTGAAGCTCCTGTTCAAAAATGATGCTCCGAAATCACTTCTGTCACCTTAGTGATACATTTTGGGATAGTACCTAAAGTTTAAAGCAGAAATTGGGGAACTTTTGAAATTTTCATTTTTGACCAAAATCGACAGGTCCGGGGCTTAGGGAATTTCTCATATGCCACAAAACGGTTGAAGCTCCTGTTCAAAAATGATGCTCCGAAATCAACTACTGTCACCTTTGTGATACATTTTGGGATAGTACCTAAAGTTTAAAGCAGAAATTGGGGCACTTTTGAAATTTACATTTTAGACCAAAATCGTCAGGCCCGGGGCTTAGGGAATTTCTCATATGCCACAAAACGGTTGAAACTCCTGTTCAAAAATAATGCTCCGAAATCAACTTCTGTCACCTTAGTGATACATTTTGGGATAGTACCTAAAGTTTAAAGCAGAAATTGGGGCACTTTTGAAATTTTCATTTTTGACCAAAATCGACAGGTCCGGGGCTTAGGGAATTTCTCATATGCCACAAAACGGTTGAAGCTCCTGTTCAAAAATGATGCTCCGAAATCAACTTCTGTCACCTTAGTGATACATTTTGGGATAGTACCTAAAGTTTAAAGCAGAAATTGGGGCACTTTTGAAATTTTCATTTTTGACCAAAATCGACAGGTCCGGGGCTTAGGGAATTTCTCATATGCCACAAAACGGTTGAAACTCCTGTTCAAAAATAATGCTCCGAAATCAACTTCTGTCACCTTAGTGATACATTTTGGGATAGTACCTAAAGTTTAAAGCAGAAATTGGGGCACTTTTGAAATTTTCATTTTTGACCAAAATCGACAGGTCCGGGGCTTAGGGAATTTCTCATATGCCACAAAACGGTTGAAGCTCCTGTTCAAAAATGATGCTCCGAAATCAACTTCTGTCACCTTAGTGATACATTTTGGGATAGTACCTAAAGTTTAAAGCAGAAATTGGGGCACTTTTGAAATTTTCATTTTTGACCAAAATCGACAGGTCCGGGGCTTAGGGAATTTCTCATATGCCACAAAACGGTTGAAGCTCCTGTTCAAAAATGATGCTCCGAAATCACTTCTGTCACCTTAGTGATACATTTTGGGATAGTACCTAAAGTTTAAAGCAGAAATTGGGGCACTTTTGAAATTTTCATTTTTGACCAAAATTGACAGGTCTGGGGCTTAAGGAATTTCTCATATGCCACAAAACGGTTGAAGCTCCTGTTCAAAAATAATGCTCCGAAATCACTTCTGTCACCTTAGTGATACATTTTGGGATAGTACCTAAAGTTTAAAGCAGAAATTGGGGAACTTTTGAAATTTTCATTTTTGACCAAAATCGGCAGGTCCGGGGCTTAGGGAATTTCTCATATGCCACAAAACGGTTGAAGCTCCTGTTCAAAAATGATGCTCCGAAATCAACTTCTGTCACCTTTGTGATACATTTTGGGATAGTACCTAAAGTTTAAAGCAGAAATTGGGGCACTTTTGAAATTTACATTTTAGAGCAAAATCGTCAGGCCCGGGGCTTAGGGAATTTCTCATATGCCACAAAACGGTTGAAGCTCCTGTTCAAAAATGATGCTCCGAAATCAACTTCTGTCACCTTAGTGATACATTTTGGGATAGTACCTAAAGTTTAAAGCAGAAATTGGGGCACTTTTGAAATTTTCATTTTTGACCAAAATCGACAGGACCGGGGCTTAGGGAATTTCTCATATGCCACAAAACGGTTGAAGCTCCTGTTCAAAAATGATGCTCCGAAATCAACTTCTGTCACCTTAGTGATACATTTTGGGATAGTACCTAAAGTTTAAAGCATAAATTGGGGCTCTTTTTAAATTTTCATTTTTGACCAAAATCGACAGGTCCGGGGCTTAGGGAACTTCTCATATGCCACAAAACGGTGAAAGCTCCTGTTCAAAAATGATGCTCCGAAATCAACTTCTGTCACCTTAGTGATACATTTTGGGATAGTACCTAAAGTTTAAAGCATAAATTGGGGCACTTTTGAAATTTTCATTTTTGACCAAAATCGACAGGTCCGGGGCTTAGGGAATTTCTCATATGCCACAAAACGGTTGAAGCTCCTGTTCAAAAATGATGCTCCGAAATCAACTTCTGTCACCTTAGTGATACATTTTGGGATAGTACCTAAAGTTTAAAGCAGAAATTGGGGCACTTTTGAAATTTTCATTTTTGACCAAAATCGACAGGTTCGGGGCTTAGGGAATTTCTCATATGCCACAAAACGGTTGAAGCACCTGTTCAAAAATGATGCTCCGAAATCAACTTCTGTCACCTCAGTGATACATTTTGGGATAGTACCTAAAGTTTAAAGCAGAAATTGGGGCACTTTTGAAATTTTCATTTTTGACCAAAATCGACAGGTCCGGGGCTTAGGGAATTTATCATATGCCACAAAACGGTTGAAGCTCCTGTTCAAAAATAATGCTCCGAAATCAACTTCTGTCACCTTAGTGATACATTTTGGGATAGTACCTAAAGTTTAAAGCAGAAATTGGGGCACTTTTGAAATTTTCCTTTTTGACCAAAATTGACAGGTCTGGGGCTTAAGGAATTTCTCATATGCCACAAAACGGTTGAAGCTCCTGTTCAAAAATGATGCTCCGAAATCAACTTCTGTCACCTTAGTGATACATTTTGGGATAGTACCTAAAGTTTAAAGCAGAAATTGGGGCACTTTTGAAATTTTCATTTTTGACCAAAATTGACAGGTCTGGGGCTTAAGGAATTTCTCATATGCCACAAAACGGTTGAAGCTCCTGTTCAAAAATAATGCTCCGAAATCACTTCTGTCACCTTAGTGATACATTTTGGGATAGTACCTAAAGTTTAAAGCAGAAATTGGGGAACTTTTGAAATTTTCATTTTTGACCAAAATTGGCAGGTCCGGGGCTTAGGGAATTTCTCATATGCCACAAAACGGTTGAAGCTACTGTTCAAAAATGATGCTCCGAAATCAACTTCTGTCACCTTTGTGATACATTTTGGGATAGTACCTAAAGTTTAAAGCAGAAATTGGGGCACTTTTGAAATTTACATTTTAGACCAAAATCGTCAGGCCCGGGGCTTAGGGAATTTCTCATATGCCACAAAACGGTTGAAGCTCCTGTTCAAAAATGATGCTCCGAAATCAACTTCTGTCACCTTAGTGATACATTTTGGGATAGTACCTAAAGTTTAAAGCAGAAATTGGGGCACTTTTGAAATTTTCATTTTTGACCAAAATCGACAGGACCGGGGCTTAGGGAATTTCTCATATGCCACAAAACGGTTGAAAGTCCTGTTCAATAATAATGCTCCGAAATCAACTTCTGTCACCTTAGTGATACATTTTGGGATAGTACCTAAAGTTTAAAGCATAAATTGGGGCTCTTTTGAAATTTTCATTTTTGACCAAAATCGACAGGTCCAGGGCTTAGGGAATTTCTCATATGCCACAAAACGGTTGAAGCTCCTGTTCAAAAATGATGCTCCGAAATCAACTTCTGTCACCTTAGTGATACATTTTGGGATAGTACCTAAAGTTTAAAGCATAAATTGGGGCTCTTTTTAAATTTTCATTTTTGACCAAAATCGACAGGTCCGGGGCTTAGGGAATTTCTCATATGCCACAAAACGGTTGAAGCTCCTGTTCAAAAATGATGCTCCGAAATCAACTTCTATCACCTTAGTGATACATTTTGGGATAGTACCTAAAGTTTAAAGCAGAAATTGGGGCACTTTTGAAATTTACATTTTTGACCAAAATCGACAGGTCCGGGGCTTAGGGAACTTCTCATATGCCACAAAACGGTGGAAGCTCCTGTTCAAAAATGATGCTCCGAAATCAACTTCTGTCACCTTAGTGATACATTTTGGGATAGTACCTAAAGTTTAAAGCATAAATTGGGGCACTTTTGAAATTTTCATTTTTGACCAAAATCGACAGGTCCGGGGCTTAGGGAATTTCTCATATGCCACAAAACGGTTGAAGCTCCTGTTCAAAAATGATGCTTCGAAATCACTTCTGTCACCTTAGTGATACATTTTGGGATAGTACCTAAAGTTTAAAGCAGAAATTGGGGCACTTTTGAAATTTTTATTTTTCACCAAAATCGACAGGTCCAGGGCTTAGGGAATTTCTCATATGCCACAAAACGGTTGAAGCTCCTGTTCAAAAATGATGCTCCGAAATCACTTCTGTCACCTTAGTGATACATTTTGGGATAGTACCTAAAGTTTAAAGCAGAAATTGGGGCACTTTTGAAATTTTCATTTTTGACCAAAATCGACAGGTCCGGGGCTTAGGGAATTTCTCATATGCCACAAAACGGTTGAAGCTCCTGTTCAAAAATGATGCTTCGAAATCACTTCTGTCACCTTAGTGATACATTTTGGGATAGTACCTAAAGTTTAAAGCAGAAATTGGGGCACTTTTGAAATTTTTATTTTTGACCAAAATCGACAGGTCCAGGGCTTAGGGAATTTCTCATATGCCACAAAACGGTTGAAGCTCCTGTTCAAAAATGATGCTCCGAAATCACTTCTGTCACCTTAGTGATACATTTTGGGATAGTACCTAAAGTTTAAAGCAGAAATTGGGGCACTTTTGAAATTTTCATTTTTGACCAAAATCGACAGGTTCGGGGCTTAGGGAATTTCTCATATGCCACAAAACGGTTGAAGCACCTGTTCAAAAATGATGCTCCGAAATCAACTTCTGTCACCTCAGTGATACATTTTGGGATAGTACCTAAAGTTTAAAGCAGAAATTGGGGCACTTTTGAAATTTTCATTTTTGACCAAAATTGACAGGTCCGGGGCTTAGGGAATTTATCATATGCCACAAAACGGTTGAAGCTCCTGTTCAAAAATAATGCTCCGAAATCAACTTCTGTCACCTTAGTGATACATTTTGGGATAGTACCTAAAGTTTAAAGCAGAAATTGGGGCACTTTTGAAATTTTCATTTTTGACCAAAATCGACAGGTCCGGGGCTTATGGAATTTCTCATATGCCACAAAACGGTTGAAGCTCCTGTTCAAAAATGATGCTCCGAAATCAACTTCTGTCACCTTAGTGATACATTTTGGGATAGTACCTAAAGTTTAAAGCAGAAATTGGGGCACTTTTGAAATTTTCCTTTTTGACCAAAATTGACAGGTCTGGGGCTTAAGGAATTTCTCATATGCCACAAAACGGTTGAAGCTCCTGTTCAAAAATAATGCTCCGAAATCACTTCTGTCACCTTAGTGATACATTTTGGGATAGTACCTAAAGTTTAAAGCAGAAATTGGGGAACTTTTGAAATTTTCATTTTTGTCCATAATCGACAGGTCCGGGGCTTAGGGAATTTCTCATATGCCACAAAACGGTTGAAGCTCCTGTTCAAAAATGATGCTCCGAAATCAACTTCTGTCACCTTTGTGATACATTTTGGGATAGTACCTAAAGTTTAAAGCAGAAATTGGGGCACTTTTGAAATTTACATTTTAGACCAAAATCGTCAGGCCCGGGGCTTAGGGAATTTCTCATATGCCACAAAACGGTTGAAGCTCCTGTTCAAAAATGATGCTCCGAAATCAACTTCTGTCACCTTAGTGATACATTTTGGGATAGTACCTAAAGTTTAAAGCAGAAATTGGGGCACTTTTGAAATTTTCATTTTTGACCAAAATCGACAGGTCCGGGGCTTAGGGAATTTCTCATATGCCACAAACGGTTGAAACTCCTGTTCAAAAATAATGCTCCGAAATCAACTTCTGTCACCTTAGTGATACATTTTGGGATAGTACCTAAAGTTTAAAGCAGAAATTGGGGCACTTTTGAAATTTTCATTTTTGACCAAAATCGAAAGGTCCGGGGCTTAGGGAATTTCTCATATGCCACAAAACGGTTGAAGCTCCTGTTCAAAAATGATGCTCCGAAATCACTTCTGTCACCTTAGTGATACATTTTGGGATAGTACCTAAAGTTTAAAGCAGAAATTGGGGAACTTTTGAAATTTTCATTTTTGACCAAAATCGACAGGTCCGGGGCTTAGGGAATTTCTCATATGCCACAAAACGGTTGAAACTCCTGTTCAAAAATAATGCTCCGAAATCAACTTCTGTCACCCTAGTGATACATTTTGGGATAGTACCTAAAGTTTAAAGCAGAAATTGGGGCACTTTTGAAATTTTCATTTTTGACCAAAATCGACAGGTCCGGGGCTTAGGGAATTTCTCATATGCCACAAAACGGTTGAAGCTCCTGTTCAAAAATGATGCTCCGAAATCACTTCTGTCACCTTAGTGATACATTTTGGGATAGTACCTAAAAGTTTAAAGCAGAAATTGGGGCACTTTTGAAATTTTCATTTTTGACCAAAATCTACAGGTCCGGGGCTTAGGGAATTTCTCATATGCCACAAAACGGTTGAAGCTCCTGTTCAAAAATGATGCTCCGAAATCAACTTCTGTCACCTTAGTGATACATTTTGGGATAGTACCTAAAGTTTAAAGCAGAAATTGGGGCACTTTTGAAATTTTCATTTTTGACCAAAATCGACAGGTCCGGGGCTTAGGGAATTTCTCATATGCCACAAAACGGTTGAAGCTCCTGTTCAAAAATGATGCTCCGAAATCACTTCTGTCACCTTAGTGATACATTTTGGGATAGTACCTAAAGTTTAAAGCAGAAATTGGGGCACTTTTGAAATTTTCATTTTTGACCAAAATCGACAGGTCCAGGGCTTAGGGAATTTCTCATATGCCAAAAAACGGTTGAAGCTCCTGTTCAAAAATGATGCTCCGAAATCACTTCTGTCACCTTAGTGATACATTTTGGGATAGTACCTAAAGTTTAAAGCAGAAATTGGGGCACTTTTGAAATTTTCATTTTTGACCAAAATCGACAGGTTCGGGGCTTAGGGAATTTCTCATATGCCACAAAACGGTTGAAGCACCTGTTCAAAAATGATGCTCCGAAATCAACTTCTGTCACCTCAGTGATACATTTTGGGATAGTACCTAAAGTTTAAAGCAGAAATTGGGGCACTTTTGAAATTTTCATTTTTGACCAAAATCGACAGGTCCGGGGCTTAGGGAATTTATCATATGCCACAAAACGGTTGAAGCTCCTGTTCAAAAATAATGCTCCGAAATCAACTTCTGTCACCTTAGTGATACATTTTGGGATAGTACCTAAAGTTTAAAGCAGAAATTGGGGCACTTTTGAAATTTTCCTTTTTGACCAAAATTGACAGGTCTGGGGCTTAAGGAATTTCTCATATGCCACAAAACGGTTGAAGCTCCTGTTCAAAAATGATGCTCCGAAATCAACTTCTGTCACCTTAGTGATACATTTTGGGATAGTACCTAAAAGTTTAAAGCAGAAATTGGGGCACTTTTGAAATTTTCATTTTTGACCAAAATCTGCAGGTCCGGGGCTTAGGGAATTTCTCATATGCCACAAAACGGTTGAAGCTCCTGTTCAAAAATGATGCTCCGAAATCAACTTCTGTCACCTTAGTGATACATTTTGGGATAGTACCTAAAGTTTAAAGCAGAAATTGGGGCACTTTTGAAATTTTCATTTTTGACCAAAATCGACAGGACCGGGGCTTAGGGAATTTCTCATATGCCACAAAACGGTTGAAGCTCCTGTTCAAAAATGATGCTCCGAAATCAACTTCTGTCACCTTAGTGATACATTTTGGGATAGTACCTAAAGTTTAAAGCATAAATTGGGGCTCTTTTTAAATTTTCATTTTTGACCAAAATCGACAGGTCCGGGGCTTAGGGAACTTCTCATATGCCACAAAACGGTGAAAGCTCCTGTTCAAAAATGATGCTCCGAAATCAACTTCTGTCACCTTAGTGATACATTTTGGGATAGTACCTAAAGTTTAAAGCATAAATTGGGGCACTTTTGAAATTTTCATTTTTGACCAAAATCGACAGGTCTGGGGCTTAGGGAATTTCTCATATGCCACAAAACGGTTGAAGCTCCTGTTCAAAAATGATGCTCCGAAATCAACTTCTGTCACCTTAGTGATACATTTTGGGATAGTACCTAAAGTTTAAAGCAGAAATTGGGGCACTTTTGAAATTTTCATTTTTGACCAAAATCGACAGGTTCGGGGCTTAGGGAATTTCTCATATGCCACAAAACGGTTGAAGCACCTGTTCAAAAATGATGCTCCGAAATCAACTTCTGTCACCTCAGTGATACATTTTGGGATAGTACCTAAAGTTTAAAGCAGAAATTGGGGCACTTTTGAAATTTTCATTTTTGACCAAAATCGACAGGTCCGGGGCTTAGGGAATTTATCATATGCCACAAAACGGTTGAAGCTCCTGTTCAAAAATAATGCTCCGAAATCAACTTCTGTCACCTTAGTGATACATTTTGGGATAGTACCTAAAGTTTAAAGCAGAAATTGGGGCACTTTTGAAATTTTCCTTTTTGACCAAAATTGACAGGTCTGGAGCTTAAGGAATTTCTCATATGCCACAAAACGGTTGAAGCTCCTGTTCAAAAATGATGCTCCGAAATCAACTTCTGTCACCTTAGTGATACATTTTGGGATAGTACCTAAAAGTTTAAAGCAGAAATTGGGGCACTTTTGAAATTTTCATTTTTGACCAAAATCTGCAGGTCCGGGGCTTAGGGAATTTCTCATATGCCACAAAACGGTTGAAGCTCCTGTTCAAAAATGATGCTCCGAAATCAACTTCTGTCACCTTAGTGATACATTTTGGGATAGTACCTAAAGTTTAAAGCAGAAATTGGGGCACTTTTGAAATTTTCATTTTTGACCAAAATTGACAGGTCTGGGGCTTAAGGAATTTCTCATATGCCACAAAACGGTTGAAGCTCCTGTTCAAAAATAATGCTCCGAAATCACTTCTGTCACCTTAGTGATACATTTTGGGATAGTACCTAAAGTTTAAAGCAGAAATTGGGGCACTTTTGAAATTTTCATTTTTGACCAAAATCTGCAGGTCCGGGGCTTAGGGAATTTCTCATATGCCACAAAACGGTTGAAGCTCCTGTTCAAAAATGATGCTCCGAAATCAACTTCTGTCACCTTAGTGATACATTTTGGGATAGTACCTAAAAGTTTAAAGCAGAAATTGGGGCACTTTTGAAATTTTCATTTTTGACCAAAATCTGCAGGTCCGGGGCTTAGGGAATTTCTCATATGCCACAAAACGGTTGAAGCTCCTGTTCAAAAATGATGCTCCGAAATCAACTTCTGTCACCTTAGTGATACATTTTGGGATAGTACCTAAAGTTTAAAGCAGAAATTGGGGCACTTTTGAAATTTTCATTTTTGACCAAAATTGACAGGTCTGGGGCTTAAGGAATTTCTCATATGCCACAAAACGGTTGAAGCTCCTGTTCAAAAATAATGCTCCGAAATCACTTCTGTCACCTTAGTGATACATTTTGGGATAGTACCTAAAGTTTAAAGCAGAAATTGGGGCACTTTTGAAATTTTCATTTTTGACCAAAATCTGCAGGTCCGGGGCTTAGGGAATTTCTCATATGCCACAAAACGGTTGAAGCTCCTGTTCAAAAATGATGCTCCGAAATCAACTTCTGTCACCTTAGTGATACATTTTGGGATAGTACCTAAAAGTTTAAAGCAGAAATTGGGGCACTTTTGAAATTTTCATTTTTGACCAAAATCTGCAGGTCCGGGGCTTAGGGAATTTCTCATATGCCACAAAACGGTTGAAGCTCCTGTTCAAAAATGATGCTCCGAAATCAACTTCTGTCACCTTAGTGATACATTTTGGGATAGTACCTAAAGTTTAAAGCAGAAATTGGGGCACTTTTGAAATTTTCATTTTTGACCAAAATTGACAGGTCTGGGGCTTAAGGAATTTCTCATATGCCACAAAACGGTTGAAGCTCCTGTTCAAAAATAATGCTCCGAAATCACTTCTGTCACCTTAGTGATACATTTTGGGATAGTACCTAAAGTTTAAAGCAGAAATTGGGGCACTTTTGAAATTTTCATTTTTGACCAAAATCTGCAGGTCCGGGGCTTAGGGAATTTCTCATATGCCACAAAACGGTTGAAGCTCCTGTTCAAAAATGATGCTCCGAAATCAACTTCTGTCACCTTAGTGATACATTTTGGGATAGTACCTAAAGTTTAAAGCAGAAATTGGGGCACTTTTGAAATTTTCATTTTTGACCAAAATTGACAGGTCTGGGGCTTAAGGAATTTCTCATATGCCACAAAACGGTTGAAGCTCCTGTTCAAAAATAATGCTCCGAAATCACTTCTGTCACCTTAGTGATACATTTTGGGATAGTACCTAAAGTTTAAAGCAGAAATTGGGGAACTTTTGAAATTTTCATTTTTGACCAAAATCGGCAGGTCCGGGGCTTAGGGAATTTCTCATATGCCACAAAACGGTTGAAGCTACTGTTCAAAAATGATGCTCCGAAATCAACTTCTGTCACCTTTGTGATACATTTTGGGATAGTACCTAAAGTTTAAAGCAGAAATTGGGGCACTTTTGAAATTTACATTTTAGACCAAAATCGTCAGGCCCGGGGCTTAGGGAATTTCTCATATGCCACAAAACGGTTGAAGCTCCTGTTCAAAAATGATGCTCCGAAATCAACTTCTGTCACCTTAGTGATACATTTTGGGATAGTACCTAAAGTTTAAAGCAGAAATTGGGGCACTTTTGAAATTTTCATTTTTGACCAAAATCGACAGGACCGGGGCTTAGGGAATTTCTCATATGCCACAAAACGGTTGAAAGTCCTGTTCAATAATAATGCTCCGAAATCAACTTCTGTCACCTTAGTGATACATTTTGGGATAGTACCTAAAGTTTAAAGCAGAAATTGGGGCTCTTTTGAAATTTTCATTTTTGACCAAAATCGACAGGTCCAGGGCTTAGGGAATTTCTCATATGCCACAAAACGGTTGAAGCTCCTGTTCAAAAATGATGCTCCGAAATCAACTTCTGTCACCTTAGTGATACATTTTGGGATAGTACCTAAAGTTTAAAGCATAAATTGGGGCTCTTTTTAAATTTTCATTTTTGACCAAAATCGACAGGTCCGGGGCTTAGGGAATTTCTCATATGCCACAAAACGGTTGAAGCTCCTGTTCAAAAATGATGCTCCGAAATCAACTTCTGTCACCTTAGTGATACATTTTGGGATAGTACCTAAAGTTTAAAGCAGAAATTGGGGCACTTTTGAAATTTACATTTTTGACCAAAATCGACAGGTCCGGGGCTTAGGGAACTTCTCATATGCCACAAAACGGTGGAAGCTCCTGTTCAAAAATGATGCTCCGAAATCAACTTCTGTCACCTTAGTGATACATTTTGGGATAGTACCTAAAGTTTAAAGCATAAATTGGGGCACTTTTGAAATTTTCATTTTTGACCAAAATCGACAGGTCCGGGGCTTAGGGAATTTCTCATATGCCACAAAACGGTTGAAGCTCCTGTTCAAAAATGATGCTCCGAAATCAACTTCTGTCACCTTAGTGATACATTTTGGGATAGTACCTAAAGTTTAAAGCAGAAATTGGGGCACTTTTGAAATTTTCATTTTTGACCAAAATCGATAGGTCCGGGGCTTAGGGAATTTCTCATATGCCACAAAACGGTTGAAGATCCTGTTCAAAAATGATGCTTCGAAATCATTTCTGTCACCTTAGTGATACATTTTGGGATAGTACCTAAAGTTTAAAGCAGAAATTGGGGCACTTTTGAAATTTTCATTTTTGACCAAAATCGACAGGTCCAGGGCTTAGGGAATTTCTCATATGCCACAAAACGGTTGAAGCTCCTGTTCAAAAATGATGCTCCGAAATCACTTCTGTCACCTTAGTGATACATTTTGGGATAGTACCTAAAGTTTAAAGCAGAAATTGGGGCACTTTTGAAATTTTCATTTTTGACCAAAATCGACAGGTTCGGGGCTTAGGGAATTTCTCATATGCCACAAAACGGTTGAAGCACCTGTTCAAAAATGATGCTCCGAAATCAACTTCTGTCACCTCAGTGATACATTTTGGGATAGTACCTAAAGTTTAAAGCAGAAATTGGGGCACTTTTGAAATTTTCATTTTTGACCAAAATCGACAGGTCCGGGGCTTAGGGAATTTATCATATGCCACAAAACGGTTGAAGCTCCTGTTCAAAAATAATGCTCCGAAATCAACTTCTGTCACCTTAGTGATACATTTTGGGATAGTACCTAAAGTTTAAAGCAGAAATTGGGGCACTTTTGAAATTTTCATTTTTGACCAAAATCGACAGGTCCGGGGCTTATGGAATTTCTCATATGCCACAAAACGGTTGAAGCTCCTGTTCAAAAATGATGCTCCGAAATCAACTTCTGTCACCTTAGTGATACATTTTGGGATAGTACCTAAAGTTTAAAGCAGAAATTGGGGCACTTTTGAAATTTTCATTTTTGTCCATAATCGACAGGTCCGGGGCTTAGGGAATTTCTCATATGCCACAAAACGGTTGAAGCTCCTGTTCAAAAATGATGCTCCGAAATCAACTTCTGTCACCTTTGTGATACATTTTGGGATAGTACCTAAAGTTTAAAGCAGAAATTGGGGCACTTTTGAAATTTACATTTTAGACCAAAATCGTCAGGCCCGGGGCTTAAGGAATTTCTCATATGCCACAAAACGGTTGAAGCTCCTGTTAAAAAATGATGCTCCGAAATCAACTTCTGTCACCTTAGTGATACATTTTGGGATAGTACCTAAAGTTTAAAGCAGAAATTGGGGCACTTTTGAA